>NC_090656.1:6515656-6600656 GCF_040937935.1 Hyperolius riggenbachi
ATGGCTGCTGTTATTGTATCACAGGAAGAAATAATTATATACTGTTGAAGCTGTTTGCAGTTAGATTTGCTGTGTAAACTATCTAAACTTTAGATAAGATATATAGACAAGTTACTTGTTATAGTTAGTTTTTCATCTCAGACCCATGCACAACATTGATTTTCAGCTGATATACAGCAGATTCGATCACTGTGACAGCCTCCATATCTCTCTCACTTTAGAATCCCTTTTAATATTAAAAAATGAGTTTTCATAAAAAATTTAATTTCTGCTTTATAAATACATTGATGGCCCCTGAGTTCTGCCCAGAGTATAAGAACCGCTGTGTATGAACATATATTTCATATAACATTTACACGCAAATCAATTCTTATATGTGGGCAGCAGGGTAGGTGGCGTAGTGGTTGGCGCTCTCACCTTGCAGCGCTGGGTCCCTGGTTTGAATCCCGGGGCTCTATCTGCATGGACTTTATATGTTCCTCCTGTTCTGGGTTTCCTCCGGGCAATCTGCTTTCCTCCCACATCCCAAAACAATCCAGGTAAGTTAATTGGTTTCATCCTAAATTGACCCTAGACTGCTTTGATGGACTCATGAATCATGATGACTATGGTAGAGATTGGATTGTGAGCTCCTCTGAGGGACAGCTAGTGACAAGACAATATACTCTTTACGTGGCTGCGGAAGATGTCGGCGCTATATAAATACTACATAATAATAATAAATTAAATGTACCTCTGTGGACCATATACATATGCTGTATTTCTATCCTCCGTATGTTCGCTCCCAGCATTACTCTGTAAACTATGTAACAATGACACGACAGCCTTCCCCCAAACGCTGCTGCTGAAACTTGCTCAAGAATAACTGTACCCCCGGCTGTGACTAGCAGCCCCGTCATCCACCTCTGCTTAAAATTTACAGCTAAAAATAACATCCTGTTAGCCTGGCATGTCTCCCGACGCCAACGTGCCTTTATAGGACTTTGCTGGCAGGAGGACCGGGCCCTGCAATCAGTGGTAGCCTCAGCAGGTGGCGCTCTGTCTATTTGTGCCTCTCACAGTGACACACTGATGACAATAACTAGCAGAAGGGACACAAGATAGCTGTGATATGATTAGTTGTTGTGGACAGTAGGCTAAGTATGTCCTGGCACCCTAGACTCCGCCCCCTCCATAAACCTACAAACCCCCACCAAACTGCACCGCAAGTGTGCTGGTTGCCCCAGCTGTCGATGTTATTAAATAAAAATTTATTCAAAGTACTCAAAAAAAGCATTTTTGGAGTACTTTGAATCAGGGGCGTTGCTAGCCCCAAAGATCAGTGGCACGTGCCCCGGATCTATTCTGGGATGCCCCAGATGCCCCCCGCGTAGAGTCCGGCAATACTCACCAACGGCCGCTTGGAAGTGAGTACTGCTGACGGCTGCTACAGAGGATGTCTCCAGACTTGGAGAGTGGATGGGGGAGATGAGTAGTTCCTCCTGCTGTGCTGGGGGAGTTGGTGAGGACACACATGACGATGTATGCTCCCTATGGAGGCTCCAGGCACCACAACACCCAGCATGCCCCATAGAGATACCACAGCGCCAGAATGGCACCACACAGCATCCAGCATGACCCCCATATGTGTAAGGGACACTGCCTATTTAAGTGATATGCTGCATTTTATTTTTTCCGAATTAATGGAGAGGGGGCTTCATCCAACATCTTGCTAGGCAGGCCTACTTAGACGGCTAATAAGTTTGTGTCAGTTTGGCCACACCCACATTCTGGCGCATGGCCACACCCATTTTTCAGCTGGCGTGTCCATAAGTGCCCCAGATCTCTTAGGATCCTATCAACGCCCCTGCTTTGAATAAGTTGTTATTATATAACAACAACTGTAGGTGTCTACTTGGAGGAGGTAAGGACATCACTACCTCCTCTTTTTAACCACTTCAGCCTATAACTTTATTACTACTTATCACAATGAACTGATCTATATCTTGTTTTTTCCGCCATCAATTAGGCTTTCTTTGGGGGGTACATTTTGCTAAGAGCTACTTTACTGTAAATGCATTTTAACACGATGAATAAGAAAAAAACTGAAAAAATTCATTATTTGTCAGTTTTCGACCATTATAGTTTTAAAATAATACATGCTATGATAATTAAAACTCACGTATTGTATTTGCCCATTTGTCTCGGTTATTACACCATTTACACTGGCGAACTGAGGGGGCTATTCCGGGTGTCTGGAACCTCCCCCCTGCACTGAGCTGTGTATTCAGCCAGGGAAGCCCGCATAATATAAACAGCCTCATTCTCCCTCCCTTCTTACTTCTGGTGCTTCCCTCCAGCTAATAGAATGAGAGAGGCAGCCCAGCTTCCCTCACAAGAAGATGCAGCCTGCAGTGGGAGAATGTTGATTATGGAGTCCTGGACTCTCCACAGCACAGAAGTGTCCGACATGATGAAATTAGAGTGCAGGCAAGCTGGTAAATATGCACAGCATGATGCAGAGCTTGCCTGGACTCAGGGTCTGTGGGCAAACATCTGTCTGGTCTCTCCCCATTGTTATAATGACTGCATGTGTGGGTAAGGTGTTTAACAAGCTGAAAAGTTTTTGACAGTCCCTAGACTCCAGGAGGGCTTCTTTCTGACTTGTGTGAGAGACTGACAGGGACAGGAGTCCGATTACAGGCAAGTAGCCTGTCTGATGTGGGACTGCAATACAGATAAGTTCTCTGCTCCATCTCAGGCTATTCTCAATTTCTCCACTCCTCTCTCTGGGCTAGTGCAACGCCAAAATGACAATAGCAATCGCTAGCAATTTGTGAGTGTGATTTTGTGAAGTGATTTTCAGAGCGATTTTTGAATGAATTGCTCAAAAACATGCTACATGCAGTATACCTGCGATTTTGAAAAAATCACAACGCTGCTGTGGGAACACCCACATAGGGTAACATTAGTCAAGCACTTTTCAAATCACTGTTGATTTGAAAAACGCTCAGAAGCCCTCTTGGTGTGCACCAGCCTCCTTCATTCACCTTTGTTTCCCTCTTCCCCTAGAGCTGGCTGTGTGTTCTTGTCATACAGGAAAGCTAAATAAAAGTGCAATCCTGGTGAGGCAAAATATTATTATTTAGTATTTATGTAGCGCCGACATCTTCCGCAGATGCATATATCCCTGCATCATATGGGTATCGCTTGCGCTATGTGACACTATGTAGCATATTCCACTGAATTGTCCAAACTAAGTCTATCTCCCGTTCCTCTCTCGGGGAGTTGTTCCAGCGCTGTCCCCCGTTCACATTTGCTGCTACCAGAAGCCCTCAGAAACACTCGTGTCCTTGAGTACTTCCAAAGATAGGCAGCTCCGTAATACGCCAGCGCACTTTTGTACATGGACAGTATGGAGCCACCTGTATTCGGAAGCACTCGGGACATACGTACCTGGACCTTTCAGGAATCCCCCCCCCCCTTAAAAATCCTGCGTTTGCCCCTGATTTAAATTATGTCCCTATCCCAATGTATGGCGCTGATATTTTGTTTGGAAATAAAAGAGCATTTTTTTCAGTTTTGCATCCTTCACTATTTACAAGCATATAATTAAAAAAAAAGAAAAGAAATATTTCATCTTTACATTGATATTTAAAAAAAGTTTATACCCTTAGGTAAATATTTCCTTTTTTTTTTATTGTAAATTTTTTTCTTTTTTTTATTCAACAATTTGAGTATTTTTGGGATAGTGGGATGTAAACAGTAATTATTTTTTTTTTGTAAATGTGTTGATTTTTATTTTTTTTTTACATTTAGTTGTAGTTTTACTTTTTGGCCACAAGATGTCAGCCATGAGTTTTTTTATATGACGTCACTCTAAGCGTAACATGTACGCTTAGAGCGACGTAGGGGGACGTTGGAGTCAGAAAAAGCGAAGCTTCTGAGAGAAGCTGTCGCTTTTTTTCTGCGGGGGAGAGGAATAGCCCGATTCATTGATTCCTGGGCTAACGATCCCCAGCCGGGAGCACGCGTGCACGTGCGCGATCGGCCGCGGGAGCGCACATGGCCTCCTGGACGTAGCTAGCGAAAGTTGTTAAACTGATTTTAATCGTTCTTATTCTACATTGGTGCCTCTGTTATACTGTTTAAGTCTATTGTCTGACTTTGTTGGGGCATAGCCTATGCCATAATATCAAGAACCCGACTCTTGGTGACTGATGTGCCCACTCATAGTCTTCGAAAACTGTAGTCTATTGTCTAGTCCACCCTTGGTGGAGGGGTGTTACCTCATCTTTCCTTTCTACAGAGAGCGACTTCTTAACCTAGGCGGAGTCAGATCTAATCTCCCCACCTGCCTATACAGTGGTTGCCTTTGTGGTAACCCTGGTTTGTGAGTATAACTATATTGTTGTTCCTGATATCCTGGTATCACAACTTACTACACTACAGTATATTGGGCTCTTGGTGTCCTTTTTTCTTTTTGCCATTCAGGAAATGCTTTTAAAAACAAAACAAACAAAAAAAAACCCCTGAGAATCCCTCATGAGGAGACGAACTAGTTCATAACCTGTCGGTTCTGTCCGTTAACTTTTTTCACTGGAGTGGTCCAGTGAAAATAATGTAATAAAAAAGTGCTTTAATTTTACAATAATTATATATAAATGATTTAGTCAGTATTTGACCGTTGTAAAATCTTTCCTCTCCCTGATTTACATTCTGACATTTATCACATGGTGACATTTTTACTGCTGGCAGGTGATGACACTGGAAGGATATGCTGCTTGCTTTGTTGGCAATTGGAAACAGCAGTAAACAGCTATTTCCCACAATGCAACGAGGTTCACAGACAGAAAACTGTCAGAACCATGGTCCTGACATCACGCTGTGGGAGGGGTTTCACCACAATATCAGCCATACAGCGCCCCCTGATGATCTGTTTGTGAAAAGGAAAATATTTCTCATGGGAAAGGGGGTATCAGCTACTGATTGGGATGAAGTGCAATTCTTGGTCACAGTTTATCTTTAAAGTCCCCTTTAAGCCTCATCCACACATGAGTGAGGACTTTTTCCCTTCTGGTTTATTTTAGAGTATGTTTCCATTAGAAGCATGCTTGTTTTTAGACACATAACTGCTTGCGAACGTGAAGTTGTCATTCAACTAAACAAGTTATATTTTACTATATAACAGGCATGGCGGACACTCCAGGGACGGACCAAGACCAAGTTGCGCCTGGGGCAAGGTCAGGTTTTGGCGCCTAAACTGCCATTCATTTTGCCGCCTTTTTAAGAATTCAACAAACTGCACCTGGGGCAAGATACCCGCTCCCCCCCCCCCCCCCCCCGATCCGTCCCTGCTCAGATAAGCCCTTCACAACAATCGCTGAGCCTGTGTTTGGTGAAAATCACAAATTTATGACAGCATAATATATTCCAATAACACCTCCAGGGTTCCTATTTATATTGTATGAAACCAAACCTGTGGGGGTGGGAAAAGTACCATAAGTACAACAATAAAACTGGCAAGCATCCTGGATTATTACTGTATAGCAGTTGCCAAATATTTAAAGTATTATTGGATTCGGAATGTGTTGACAGAAATTAGTAATTGTCAACAAACGCTGACAGTCATTCTCGAGTTCTCAATAAAAGCTACATTTCGTAGGGAAATTGAAACTAATGATGGTCATGTCTAGGAGAAGTCATGGAGAAGCAGGTGATTTGTTTGATCAGCTGATAGATTTGCAACGCTCTGATTTGCTGTTATCACATCTTGCTTTAGCACATGATCATAACTAGCACATCAGAGACCTACATATCTATCACCTGACCAGACTGATCACATGCTTCTCCATGACTTCTACACACGACCATCACTAATCAGAGACTTACATATCTATCACCTGACCAGACTGATCACATGCTTCTCCATGACTTCTCCTAGACATGACCATCACTAATCAGAGACTTGCATATCTATCACCTGACCACACTGATCACATGCTTCTCCAGGGCCGGATTTACAGCTCAGGAGCCTATAGGCACAGAAGTTCTGCCGCCCTAAACTCCGCCCCTCAGCTGAAGCCACACCCCAAATCACTTTTCGTAAAGTGAACTTAAACCCAATAAAAAAAATGAGTTTCACTTACCTGGGGCTTTTACCAGCCCCCTGCAGCCATCCTTTGCCCTTGACATTGCTCCCGGATCCTCTTGTCCCCTGCCGCCAGTTAGTTTCGTTTTTGCCAACTCGGAATCATATCACATTGCACGCATTACCACAGTTACAGGACGCTACAGTGGGTGTCAACACGTATCTTTGTACGCATTGCCAACCGCTGTAGCATCCTGTAACCACGGTAATGCGTGAAATGATACACGTAGCGGCCCGCTGATTCGAGTCGGCAAACCGAAACTAGCTGGCGGCAAGGGAACCAGAGGATCCGGGAGTGACGTCAAGGGCAAAGGATGGCTGCAGGGGGCTGGTAAAAGCCCTAGGTAAGTGAAACTCATTTATTGGGTTTAGGTTCACTTTAAGAAATAAAACCACACATGGTAATGCAGATATCCCTAAAGACAAGCAGAGAATACCAACGACATGCAAATAATACAAATCGCAAGGAAATGAGACTAATAACGCAAAAATTGTGATGTATAGTTTCTATTAATAAAGCCTAAAGCTATGTACCTACGTCACGATTTTCCCAATGACTAGCAATTTTTTGAGCACCGAGCAGTCATTTCTGCGCTATTGCGATGTGGATACAGTCACACGACTATGCAACTGTTGCTTAGCATCGCACCGCAATAACGACTATCATGGCTGATCGGATCTTTAAGATCCCCGACGACTCTCGCGCAAAGTAACGTGATGGATTACAGTCTTGTCGCGCCGATACGTAACGTCGCTTGACATTGTGCATACTCGCCAGCAGGAGGAGGCTTCGCCTAACGACCATCGTCAAAGGATGTCGCTGGACCCGTCGGGTGGTGAGTACGGAGCTCAACTCCTGTGCCCCCCTCAAGCAGCCCCTGGCCTATACAAAATCCTCCCCCCAGGCAGACTGTGGCCTGCGCAATAACCATTCTAAACCCACCCCTCACCACATAGAGCATGTCTTTTTAACACTAAAGGCCCGTTTCCAGTAGGGACGAATCTGTTCCAAATCCACAGCGTTTCCCCGCATGCGAGTCGGATGAGAAAACGCTGCCTATTCAGTCAGTGGGTTTCCCCTCCAAATCACATGCCATTGCGATTTTGGATAGCATGCTGCATTTTTCTGTGGCATGCTTCCTAATCCCTATAGCCATTGCACAACAACTGCACAGGTGCTGTGTCCCATTCTGAAACGCATGTGGAAATGGGCCCTACATACACACAGTACACATTGTGTACATACACACATGATACACAAAGACACAGAACACATGGTACACACACACACACACACACACACACACGGTACACACACACACGGTACACACACACACAACACATGGTACACACACACACGGTACACACAGATACATAGTGCACACAGACACAGAACACATGGGACACACAGACACAGAACACATTGCGCGCACACACACACACACTGTACATACGAACACAGTACACATTGTACACACACTGTACACATACATCCCCTGTACACAGTACACACACACCCACTGTATACATACAAACACAGACACACACACACACAAACCAGACACAGTACACACACACCATACACACTGTACACACAACTCCCTCCTCCTCCCCCCTCCCCACCGGATATTCAGGCAGCAAGCTAAAAAGTCATTACCACAGGCAGCCTTGACATGTCGTTTTCCACAGCTGTCACTGCACCGCCTGAGTGTCACAGCAAGGTCTCACTCTCCACTCCAGGGGGGACCACCACCAGGGCACTGGGTCACACACACCACTGTCTGTCACACTATGTCACACACGTGTGCAGAGTCCAGCTTCAAGACCCAAACAGTATATACAGAGGGCGGGGCGGAGTTGTAACTATATAGACAGACAGTGCAGGGCTATCTCCTGAGTCCTACCTACAGGGATGTTTTCTCTGCCCCTCCCCGCCTGTCACTTCAAAACACATGCTGATCGGCTGGCTGCCTTAATGGACAGGCGGGGCGGGGTGGAGCGGAGCTTCTTCCTACCTGTGCTGCACGAGTTGAGTTGTCCTCCTCTCTGTCCCCTTCCATCACACCGGCGCAGGCAGGCTAATTTCGCCAATCCGGATCATGCACCCGCCTCGGGCCGCCCACGTGGTTTATCAGTCAGAGCGAGCAGCAGAGACAGACAATCACGCAGCCCCCCGCCGCCTATGCATGCAGCAGCTGCTGTCAAGTTGCAGCGCTGCATGCAGGCATGAATACGGCGGCCGGTGGGCGGGGAGAGCCGCACCGGCACTAAGGACTGAGCGAGTCTGTATGTGTGTCACTAGCCGCCCGCCCCTCACTGTAGTTGCGGCCGCACATTAGGCCGCTGGAATGTGATACAAAGAGGAGGCGGGCGGCGCTGGCATGTTGCTTTTTCTGGGTGGCTTCCCATCTTAAAGGGACTTGACTTAAACCCGCCCCTTGGCCAATCAGGCGCCTGTAGGCACGTGCCTAGTGTGCCTTATGGTAAATCCGGCCCTGTGCTTCTCCATGACTTCTACACACGACCATCACTAATCAGAGACTTACATATCTATCACCTGACCAGACTGATCACATGCTTCTCCATGACTTCTCCTACACACGGCCATCACTAATCAGAGACTTGCATATCTATCACCTGACAAGACTGATCACATGCTTCTCCATGAGTTCTTCTAGACACGACCATCACTAATCAGAGACTTACATATCTATCACCCGACACACTGATCACATGCTTCTCCATGACTTCTCCTAGACACGGCCATCACTAATCAGAGACTTACATATCTATCACCTGACCACACTGATTACATGCTTCTCCATGACTTCTACACACGACCATCACTAATCAGAGACTTACATATCTATCACCTGACCAGACTGATCACATGCTTCTCCATGACTTCTCCTACACACGGCCATCACTAATCAGAGACTTGCATATCTATCACCTGACAAGACTGATCACATGCTTCTCCATGAGTTCTTCTAGACACGACCATCACTAATCAGAGACTTACATATCTATCACCCGACACACTGATCACACGCTTCTCCATGACTTCTTCTAGACACAACCATCACTAATCAGATACTTACATATCTATCACCTGACCAGACTGATCACATGCTTCTCCATGACTTCTCCTAGACACGCCCATCACTAATCAGAGACTTACATATCTATCACCTGACCACACTGATCACATGCTTCTCCATGACTTCTCCTAGACACGACCATCACTAATCAGAGACTTGCATATCTATCACCTGACCAGACTGATCACATGCTTCTCCATGATTTCTCCTAGACATGACCATCACTAATCAGAGACTTGCATATCTATCACCTGACCACACTGATCACATGCTTCTCCATGATTTCTCCTAGACATGACCATCACTAATCAGAGACTTACATATCTATCACCTGACCAGACTGATCACATGCTTCTCCATGACTTCTACACACGACCATCACTAATCAGAGACTTACATATCTATCACCTGACCACACTGATCACATGCTTCTTCATTACTTCTCCTAGACACGACCACAACTAATCAGAGACTTACATATCTATCACCTGACCAGGCTAATCACATGCTTCTTCATGACTTCTCCTAGACATGACCATCACTAATCAGAGACTTACATATCTATCAGCTGACCACACTGATCACATGCTTCTCCATGACTTCTCCTAGACATGACCATCACTAACCAGAGACTTACATATCTGTCACCTGACCAGACTGATCACATGCTTCTCCATGAATTCTCCTAGACATGACCATCACTAATCAGAGACTTACATATCTATCACCTGACCAGACTGATCACGTGCTCCTTCATAACTTCTCCTAGACACGGCCATCACTAATCAGAGACTTACATATCTATCAGCTGACCACACTGATCACATGCTTCTCCATGACTTCTCCTAGACATGACCATCACTAACCAGAGACTTGCATATCTATCACCTGACCAGACTGATCACATGCTTCTCCATGAATTCTCCTAGACATGACCATCACTAATCAGAGACTTACATATCTATCATCTGACCACACTGATCACATGCTCCTCCATAACTTCTCCTAGGCATGACCCTAATTGCAGGGAATTAGGGATGTGGACCTGACCTATCCATGGTTCAGAACACTTCCAGGTTCCTTATTGCGCCCGGCTTCCCAGCCAACTTGCCACTAATATTGTTATTTATTTTATTTATAAAGTGCTAACATATTACACATCACTGAGCAATAAATACATATAGCACCTGTTTATACCTCCAACTGATCCCAGTTGGAGCTCGCCGCATGCGCTGTCTGTCCACTACTATTAGCCGATCAGCTACTATCGAGCCGCCTTACCGGCGAGCGCCCAAATGGGTCCCGGAGTTTTAGTTCAGGCCCAGGGTGATTATTTTGGGGAACCCAAAGCCTCACACAGCTACAGTATGTACTTTGTACAGCACTACAGAAGATGTTAGCCTTATATATAAACAATAATAATAATAATAATCTCCCAGCGCCAGAACCCGTCTATAAAAGAGTCAGAGGGCAGATTTACGTATTTCCCCTGCAGGTAATTGCAATCCTTTTATACAGAGTAACTTCAATGAAGTAAATACTTGAGTTGCAAATTGCCAATCAGCATCCGCTTATTGCGTAATAACAATACGTTTCCGAAACAAAACCGGCCTCGGAAAGGTGTGAAGCGCGTCCAATGCGGTCTCTTTTAATTAATCTTTTATTCAGAAAAACGTTTCTCGGGATTATCTCCACAATTTCATTGTGATTGTTCTCTTTTAATTAATTAATTTATTTTCATTAATTAACTTCTTTATCGTGTCCAAAATCCAGCTGCGACCTTACATGAATGTCCTGGCGAGAGGCAGAGGCAAGGCCGATGGAGGCGGGGAAAGTTTCCACTCCACAGAGCGTTTAGAGAGGGAAAACTGTAACCTTTTTTAAATAAGCCTTTATTTAATTTGATTGTTGCTTGCAAGATTCGTAGCGGAACATATGGACCTTCCCCTGCACATAAGCTTCTGTTTCCTGAGTGTTTACACAGCCAGAGTAAACTGCGATAAGCAGAGAGGCATTAGATCTATACGCTGCTCATCTATCCAGGGAATATGGATGTGCAGAGTTCCGTAGGAGTGTGAACATATTTAAAGAGACACTGAAGCGAAAAAAAAATGATGATATTATGATTTGTATGTGTAGCACAGCTAAGAAATAAAACATTAAGATCAGATACATCAGTGTATTTGTTTCCAGTACAGGAAGAGTTGAGAAACTCCAGTTGTTATCTCTATGCAAACAAGCCATTGAAGAGGAACTGTAACGACAAAACGGCCCCTGGGGGGTACTCACCTCGGGTGGGGGAAGCCTCAGGATCCTAATGAGGCTTCCCACGCCGTCCTGCGTCCCTCGGGGGTCTCGCTGTAGCCCTCCGTACAGCCGTGACGCAATATTTACCTTCCTGGCTCCTGCGCAGGCGCTCTGATGGCTGTCGGCGCCGAAGTAGGCGGAAATACCCGATCGCCGTCGGGTCTGCTCTACTGCGCAGGCGCAAGTTTCCGGCGCCTGCGCAGTAGAGCGGACCCGACGGAGATCGGGTATTTCCGTCTATTTCCGTGCCGAAAGTCGCCACAGCGCCCCCGCTGGAGCCAGCAAAGGTAAATATTGAACTGACAGTCGGCACAGTCGCCGGCTGTTCGGAGGGCTGCGGCGAGACCCCCGTGGGACAGAGGACGGCGTGGGAAGCCTCATTAGGATCCGGAGGCTTCCCCCACCCGAGGTGAGTACCCCCCAGGGGATCTTTTTGTTGTTACAGAGTCTCTTTAAGCTCCCCGACTAAGGCCACATACACACATCAGACCATAGTCTTTTGAAAATGAAAGATCACAGACCAATCTTACCACCCTTCATGTAGTATGAGAGCCATACCTACACAGTCTATTCTATGGAGCTGAACTCCCCATCAGAAAAAAAATCATTGCAAGATGCTGCACACACAGATGCTGTACAGACACAAAAGATCAGTATTTGCAAAAATCTGTTCCTGCAAAAGATCCGTTCCTGCAAATTGCAATGATAGTCTATGAGATCTGCAGATCATCATACACACATGATTTAACTGACATTCATCTGCAGATCAGATCCACCAGGATGGATTTTCAGATCTGCGGATGATTGCTTGATCTGTGTGCAGCATCTTGCAAAGATTTTTTTCTGATGTGGAGTTCAGCTCCATAGAAAAGACTGTGTAGAGTATGGCTCTCATACTACATGAAGGGTGGTAAGATTGGTCTGTGATCTTTCATTTTCCAAAGACCATAGTCTGATGTGTGTATGAGCCTTAAGTTAGTCATGAAGAGGGCTGTTATCTGACTTTTATTATCTCAACTGTTCCTGGACTATTTAATTTTCCTCTGCTAGAGGAGAGGTCATTACTTCACAGACTGCTCTGAAAGACTCATTTTGAATGCTGAGTGTTGTGTAATCTGCACATAATATAGAATGACGCAATGTTAGAAAAAACACTATATACCTGAAAATAAAAGTATGAGAATATTTTCTTTGCTGCTAATCTTCTAGTAATTATTCATAGTACACAACCAATTCACTATATCATATATTTTTTTTCGCTTCAGTGTCTCTTTAAAGGGAAGAAACTAGGGCTGGTTTTAGACTTTTCTCTGCCTGAGGTAAACTTCTGAAGATGCCCCCCCCCCCCCCCCTCCGATTTCAAATGATCACGCAGCATCCGTCAATTTACTCTGCTTCATTTAATGTCCTCACATGACATGCTGCAGCTCAACACAATAGCACACTGGCTGGCTGTGAGTCTGTGACAAACAAACTGCTCACCCTCAGCCACTCCATTCCTCCTCAGTCAGGACAGCAGTGCCACCTCCTCCCTTCTGCTGTGCAAGTCAAATGAAACACTACTGCTCTCCTGCCGCCCCCCTCCTCACTCACTGTCAGACTCCTCATACAGCACAACCAGCTGCTTTACCCCAATGATGCTCTCCTGCCTCCCCCCCCCCTCACTCACTGTCAGACTCCTCACACAGCACAACAAGCTGCTTTCCCCAATAATACTCTCCTGCCCCCATACCCTCACTCACTGTCAGACTCCTCACACAGCACAACAAGCTGCTTTTCCTCAATGATGGTTCCCTGCCTCCCCCCTCCTCACTCACTGTCAGACTCCTCACACAGCACAACAAGCTGCTTTTCCCCAATGATGGTTCCCTGCCTACCCCCTCCTCACTTACTGTCAGACTCCTCACACAGCACAACAAGCTGCTTTTCCCCAATGATGCTCTCCTGCCTCTACCCTCCTCACTCACTGCCAGACTCCTCACACAGCACAACAAGCTGCTTTTCCTCAATGATGACCTCTTCACCTCACTCACAGTACAAAAATGCTGCCCCCAGAGCCGGGACAAGGTCCTCCAGCACCCAAGGCTGAGACACCAAAGTGCGCCCCTCCATCCCTCCACCCCAGCCGTCACACACTGATTGCTATTAGACTAAGAGGCACCCCAAGGCCCCCAACACCTTAATCTCTAGTTATCTGGCTTGTAGTCACTTCCATGTATCTCCTTATTTATTTCTGCTTCAAACACAATTAGGAATGACAGCTGAATTAATTGTGCGCCCCCTCCTACACTGCGCCCTGAGGCTGGAGCCTCTTCAGCCTATGCCTCGGCCCGGCCCTGGCTGCCCCTGTATTCTTTGCGTGTGATGCAAATGTTTTGCCTTGCTTCATGAGAGAACTGGCCCTGGAACAAACACTTTGGTTGAGGAAAAAACTCAGAGCTTTCATTTCAGCCCTGTATTTGGCAAGTACCAATGGCAACAGAGCAGGATCATCCACAATGGTAACCTAGGCAGGTGTCTGGGGCCTAATGGGTGTCAGGGGGCCCAGCTGCCAGTTTCTCTGACTCCTCTCCCATCTCAGGTTATCAAAAGGACCATCAGGAGGAGCTGCTACCTTACCTTGGGCCCCATTTCATGTTAACCCATCACTTTGAGGCTGGTTTCACAGTGGGACGTTACAGGCGTACGTTAGAGCAGCCGGTAACGCAGCCCACCGCACAGTAATGAAAAATCAATGGGGCTGTTCACAGTGCGGACGTTGCGTTACATTGTAACGCTGCGTCACAAGACAACGTACTGCATGCAGTACTTTGGACGCAGGCTGAGCCGCGTTAGACTGCTTGCACATGCTCAGTAATGTTGGGGAGGAGCGGAGAGCGGCCAGGCACATGGCTAATTAATATGCACTGCACGTTATGACGTGCAGTGTTTACTTCCTGGAGCAGCCACTCTGTGCGGCGATTGGCCGGCGGGACCACGTGATGCTGCATGCGCACAAGAGTGCGCATCACGGCATCACTGACGCCAGAGTGAGCTGCACAACGCGGCTCACTCTGACGTCCAGATCCAGCACCACCAGGCGTTGAGTTAGGGGGACGTTATGCGACCTTAACGCCCCCTCTAACGCAACGTCCTGGTGTGGAATTAGCCTAAGAAGGGGACTCCCAGATGCCAGCCCCCCTCTCAGGAGAAATGAGTATAAGGGTACATAGTACCCCTTACCTGTGGTGCTCGGATACCCCAATCACGAATTTAAGTGACCATGAATTCGACTCCGCCCACTTATGAATTGACTCGTGATTACGATCTCGTGTGCGATTTTGACCGCATGCAATTACGAATCATGAGTCGGTATTTGTGATTAAAAATCTCCCGCCTTTAATGGTTAATAGCAATGCCCCTTTACATGCTAGAAACACCAAATTTGCAAGATATGTTAAGAAGAACAGTGGGAACAAGAGGAATTTTTCTTTTTCAAAAAGATTTTATAGTTTTTGAGAAAATCTATTTTAAAATTTCAAAGGAAAAAAATATACATTTAAATGCGGTAAATATATTAACTGTCATTTTCCACATTTCTATGTATTATTTTTCCCTTTTAAACTTTAACCAAGGGAACCAGAGACGTTGGGGGGGGGGGGGGAGCTTTCATACATACCTGGGGCTTCCTCCAGCCCCATACGCACGGATCGCTCCCACGCCGCCATCCTCTGCTGCCTGGATCCGCCGGTACCGGGTCCCGTCATTGCCGCGAGTCGGCCAGTCGGCCGGCAGACGCGGCCAATTGTCCGCATCACAGGGGGCTCCCTCCATATAAGTACGCATGAGGCTGCCTACTGTGCAGCCGCAATGCGTACGGGTATGGAGGGAGCACCTGTGATGCGGACAATTGGCCGCGTCCGCCGGAAGTGACGGGCCCGGTACCGCCGATACAGGAAGTGGAGGATGGCGGCGTGGGAGCGATCCAGGCTTATGGGGCTGAAAGAAGCCCCAGGTATGTATAAAAGCTTGTTCTATTTTTATTTGCCGTTCCTCTCTGGTGCCCTTTAACGACAATCTAACTTATTAAAACGTCCTGTTTGAGCCTGTTAATGGCTCCAGGACGTTTTTAGTAATTCGCTCGCTCCCGCCGCCGCTCCACACGTGTGCGCGCCGCTTCTGTCGCCGTTTACCGTCCGGGATTGGGGAAGGGGACTGAGCAATGCTTGGAATGAATGGATGTGAACGCAATCAGCAGCCACGTCCAAATCATAAAACCGGACACAGTCACAGCATTGTAAAATGTAAAAAAAAAATAAATATATAGTGAATACTTCCTATTAAACAGGAGAGTGTTCACTGCGTGGTCAAATTACACATACAGGCACATACATACACATACACCTATTAAATATGAATAACCATAATAAATTACACTTCCAAAGCCCCCCCCCCCCCCCCCCCCCCATCTTCCCAAGAAAAAAAAAACAGTTTAAAAAAAAATTATATAAATAGTTGCTTTAGGAACTCAGCTTTATTTTTTTTTATGAGGGAAAATTACTTTTACTTTGCTACATAGGGGCTTGTAATTATGGACCGGACAAAAAACAAACAAACAAATAAAATGTGTTTGTTTTATCCACAGGAGAACGTTTTATTTTAAAACTATAATGGCCAGAAACTGAGAAATAATGAATGTTTTCCATTATATTCTTATTTTTCCTGTTAAAATGCATTTAGAGTAAAAACATTCTTAGCAAAATGTACCACCCACAGAAAGCCTAACTGGTGGCGAAAACAACAAGGTATAGATAATTTTGTTGTGATAAGTAGTAATAAAGTTATTAGGGGATAAAAGGGAGGAGCACTGACAGCTGAAAATTGCTCTGGTCCGTTAGGGTAAGAACCCTTGGGGGTGAAGTGGTTAAAATCGATTTTCTCAAAAACTATAAGGTCTTTTTGAAAATGTTTTTATTCCTCTTGTTCCCACTGTTCTGTTTAACATCTGGCAAATTTGGTGTTCCTAGCATGTAAGGGGGCTTTGCTATTAACCGCTAAAGTTGGCAGGTTTTTAATCACGAATACCGACTAGTAGTGATCACGAGTCAGATAATGAGTGCATTAGTCATCGGCATTCGTGATTGAGAACCGATCACGAATGCCGATTACGACCTCATGATCGCAAAAAATGGCTCATGATCACAAGCTCGTGATGAGCACCACTACCTCCTACCCATTTCCACAAAGAGTTAAGCGAAATAAAAACACAGCTAGTCCTTTAATATACTTATTTACCCAAAAAAATTTACCTGTACCTTAAAAAAAAAATGTTCCACTTCCCACGTCAATATCCTCAGAAATGATGCTACGCCGATATCCTCTAAGGGCTCATTTCCACTATCGCGAATCCACATGCGTCCAACGCATGCGGATTCGCACATGTAATGCAAGTGGATGGGCCTGTTTCCACTGTAGCGTTGTTGAGGTGCGTTTTTTTCAGCGGTGAAAAAACGCACAAAAAAGCGGCAGAATTCGCCTGCGAGTGGAATGCATGCGAATCGCATGCAATGTATTTAATAGGGAAATCGCATGCGGTTTCCCCATGCGTTTTTTGCCGCGAATTCGCATAGGTACGGATGTAAATTCACACAGGCAGTGACATGGTTAAAATCGCATATATCCTCACCTATGCGAATTCGCAGCAAAAAACGCATGGGGAATCGCATCCGCATGCGATTTCATCAGCGGTGGAATCCAGGCGATTCTGCACCGTAATAGTGGAAACGAGCCCTAACTTGTAAGCTTGATTGAAGATCTCCGCACACCCACCGCCACACATCGCCGCTCCCCCGCAGCTCTGGCTATACTGAGTATAGCTAGAACAAAAGCATCTTTGAATTTGGCTCCAAGGCTCCCCATTGGTTTAATAACAGACCAATGAGGAACCTCCTGCTCCTTCTTCATTCCTCCTGCATGGCTTTCCGATGTCCTCCCCATATACCGCATCTATAGAACCCACCCTTGTCGGAGCCCCCATAGCACCCTGATATCGTGGAATGGACAAGGGTTCTGGGGGGAGAGGAAGGCTTCTCCCCCAGAGCCCCCCCCCCCCCCCATACCATGGACCATGCAGGCTGGTATAGTTCAGGGTGTGGAGCCCCATGCGGCCGAGGCTTTGAATTCTGGGTATCCCAGCCTGCATGGGGGACAAGGGGTTAAAAAGCCTCAGGAGGAGGGACCCCATGTCTTTTTTTTATATATTTCCCACACTCTGAACATATATATATAAAAAATACATTTATATACATGTTAACCATTTATGTCGCCTGGACATGATTGTCACGCCCAGGCAGCCGCTTTTGCACACTCCACGCACGCCTTGCTGCCCCCCATTTGCCCAGAGATCAATGAATGGGAACATTGATCTAAGTCCCCAGTAGAAAGATCGACGGCTTCTTATCCAAAGTCTTTTTGATAGAAAAAAGTTTCCCGTCCTGCTTATGCTTCCTGAAAGCGAGAGTGCTTGCTTCCAGGACTAAAAAAAAAAAAAATTGACTATGGCCATCTTGTGGCCAAATAGTAAAACTATATCTACATACATTTTTAAATTAAATAAACGCACATTATTACATCTAAAATTAACGATTTACCTCCCACACCAAAAATTACAAATTTACAAAAGTAAAATTTTTAATGGAAAAAAATTACAATTAAAAAAAAAAAACATAAATAGTTACCTAAGGGTCTGAACTTTTTTAATAAGCATGTGAAGAGGGTATATAATACGAACATTTTTAAACGATACGCTTGTAAATAGTAATTGACGCAAAACTCAAAAAATTCACCTTTATTTCCAAATAAAATATTGGCGCCATACATTACGATAGGGACATAATAAATTTAAATGGTGTAATAACCATGACAAATGGGCAAATAAAATACATAGGTTTTAATTGTGGTAACATGTATTATTTTAAAGCTATAATGGCCGAAAACTGAAAAATAATTTTTTCAATTTTTTTCTTAACATTCCTGTGAAAAAGCATTTAGAAACAAATGATTCTTAGCAAAATGTACCACCCAAAGAAAGCCTAATTGGTGGTGCAAAAAACAAGCTATAGATCAATTCATTGTGATAATTAGCGATAAAGTTATTGGCAAATGAATGGGAGGTGAAAATTGCTCGGATTGCATAAGGTGAAAAATACCCGCGGGCTGAAATGGTTAATGCATTATCTGTCATTTTAGCGCAGTAACTTTGCGATGTTTGGATATGTCATTGGGCATCACACACCTGCAGAGCACGTGTCACATTGTCGCCGCTGGCCATTACATGTCACATGCTTCTGTGACCAGCTCACCGTTTGTTATGCTAATCCCCGACTGTGGGAAGCAATATTCCACCAACCTCTCCCACGTTCACTTGACGGCTGACTCAGACCGCTAATTGACTCTTCAAGGCCACCCTTCCCCCCCCCCCCCCCAACCCTTCCCCCGGAGGCTGTTGACATGTGCAAGTCGCCTGGTGACATTTCCATATAAGCCGTGCAATTTCCATCATATCAAAGAACTTCATATACCTAGAAAAATAAAAGAAAGAAACGTTCCATGCTCTTTCTCTGAATCCGAACCGCTCAAGTGGAGGTAGACGGAGCTCTCGCCTAGCACTCCAGTCATCTCCGAGATAACGGTTAATGCATTTTCATCTGCCTGTCCGCATCTCTCCCCCCGCGCTTTCATCAAAGCATTGAGGAGGCCGCTTCGTGATGCTCGGCTAGAAAAAAATAACTGATTTTGTTGAGATTTCACTAACACAAGAAGATAATTTTGTGTTCTTCGCAAAAGATGCGCCACAGAGACTGAATCTATCAGCTCTTCAAAGGCGTCTGTGTTTGTTCTGAGATTTCCATCTGGTGAATTAGAATTAATTGAGATCTTAGAAGTTTTGACATAATCAGCAAACATGGCTGCCCTCAGGCTAAGCAGACCTGAACTCAGAACTTCCTCTCTGCTCTAAAAGGTACATAACAGCATACAGCAAAGTACCCGTTATCAGGAATTCAGGCAGGCGGAAGTCTCAACTAACCGGCATGCCTGAGGGGATAATGGGGCAACAGTTTCGGGGTGTCTGCAGGGGTTTTGGGGGCATTTTAAATACTTACCAGTTACCAGGGCTACAGTGATGTCTGGCAGTCTCCCCGTACCTGCCTGCAGTCTCCTAGTGGCTTGCTGGTCATGTGACTTGCCGATTTGCATGCACAGAGCACACCAGAAAGCTGTTAGAAGCCTGCAGGCAGGTATGGGGAGACTGCCAGACATCAGGCTTGGTGAGTAGGGCTGATCGGAACAGCTGAATTCTGATTTCGCCGAAATTCGGTGTGCCACAGGCAAAAACCCGATGTCGTGTTCCATATTTTTGTGTTCCGAGTGCATTTCTATTGAATTAAATGGCGCCAACTTCCTCGGTTAATTGTGAAGCCCCTGTACATGCTATCATCACCAAATTTGCCATGTATTTTGAGCAGATGAGTAGGAACAGGGTTAAAAAAAATTGTGAAAAGACTTTATAGTTTTTGAGCAAATCGATTTCAAAGTTTCATAGGACAAATGGTTTTTAAACTGTGTAAAATGACACTTTGTTGCAGTACAGGTTACTGCATTCCGAGTTCTGTATACATATTGTATACATTTCATGAAAACAGGCAGCGTGAGGTCCGGCCTCCTGAGCCTCCTTAACCCCTTGTCCCCCATGCAGGCTGGGATAGCCAGAATGTGGAGTCCCGGCCACGTGGGGCTTCGCACCCTGAGCTATTCCAGCCCGCATGGTCCATGGTATGGGGGGGCTCCGGGGGGGAGGGGCAGCTAAGCCTCCCCTCTCTACCCCAGAGCCCTTGTCCAATCCTGGGGCACTGGAGGTGGGGGCCACTGACGTCCTGGGCGGGTTCATGGTGCCATTCGAGGGTACCCTTTAACCAGCGGATCCCCGGAGGCCCGCCCCCTCCCCAGAAGAAATGAGTATAGGGGTACATAGTACCGATTACCCATTTATTCAAAGAGTTGGAAACAAAAAAAACAAAAAAAAAAAGCACAACAAAGAAAAAAAGTGGTGATAATCGCAAGTACGGGGGCTTTACAATTAAACACGTAATTTGGCACTATTGACTTCAATGGAAAACCGAATTCGGTACTTGGAACTGACAAATTTTCGAGTTTCGAGTGTGAACACGGAACTACCCAATTCCGATGCCAAACTCAAAATTCGGATTCCGAGAGCTCAGCCCTCTCAGTGAGCATTTGCAGGGGGAGGTTTGTGCTTTTTTAGCCGGTTGCTCAAGCAACCGGTAAGTACATGTATCCGGCATCAAGTGATCCCCGCCGGTGCCGAATACCGGGGACTTTAGAGAAAAACATTTCTTTGTTACAGCTGATACAAATCCTAAATTTTAGGATTTGTATCAGCTGTAACAAAGAAATGTTTTTCTTTAAAGGTTATTGCAGCAAAGTCCCCGGTATTCGGCACCGGCGGGGATCACTTGATGCCGGATACATGTACTTAAATCTCCAGTGTTTCTACATATTGTTAACATCCTGCGCTTTAGACACTTTAGACACAGAGGAGGGGGAATTAGACAGGCTAAACTCTCTAAATACATACAGGGTGCATTTCTCTATGTATTGATTCAGTCCTGTGCAAGAGGTCAGGTCCCCTTTAACCCCCTTGGCGGTATGATTCTTTCCGGACTAAACGCGGTACAATTTTTTTGCACCCTTTCACACCCTAAAGCCTGGGAAAAAATCATGCTGCCATGAAGATCTGCAGCAGCCCAGCACTCACTCACTTTCCTGGCTCCAGCGCTGCAGTTATGCCTCCATCCTCCGGGTGGCGCTGCAGATCTAAAGTGACGACAGCTGGCGATCTCACCAGCAGGAAGCAGAGCCCCGGAGGAGAGGAGGAAGAATGGCGGCCGATGTTGGGATCCCCCGGGAGGTATGTAAAACCGCCCGCTGTGCGCTATACTCTGCGCACAGCCTCCGGCGGCTACCCCGAGCAGAGGTAGGGATTACCGCTCTTAGCTGCGGTTTTCCGCCCCGACCCTCTGGGTCTCTGGGTTCCAATGAGGCTTTCCCATCCTCTGAAGACAGCAGTGATCCAGCGCTGGCTCCTCTGAACAAGGTTGACAATCTAAGATTTATGTACCTCTCCGTGATCCTATGCAGGTGCAGTAGCGGGTCTTCCTTCCGGTAAGGTGGAATAAGCTGAGCCCGATCGTATCTTCTCTACTGCGCAGGCACAAAGGACTCGCACCTGCGCAGTAGAGCCAGGGCCGGATTTCTGCAAAGGCCACAAAGGTCATGGCCTAGGGCGGAAAAAAATCAGAAGGATAAAAGGGCGGCAGGACCTGAGAGAGATAAGAGTCTGCATGTCAAAATAAATCATTTCTCCTGCTCCAAAGAGCCCCGGCTTTGCTGCACACACACAGTCAGAATTCCAGAACTCCGTGTATTTTCCTTACTTCGTGTATTTTCCTTACTTCGTGGTGTGCGATGAGACAGTGCTATCTACTGAACATACAAGCCTCAGTTTATTGCCAGGGGTGAGAGAAACATGGATCACAATATAGACAATTTCTGATCCAGTAAAAGTAAACATTTTAACAGAATTATTTCCACTTTACAACTCAAGCTGGGCTAAACAATGTATTGCTGGTCAGATTCTGTTAATGACTTGAGCCATTCTTTCTCCTCTCTCCCCCTGGATTGTAAATCTTAAACAGATCAGGGTTTTTTTTTCCTTAGAGAGATTTATGGCAGCCCCTTCTAAGCTAAATCTTAACCCCTTGCTGGCTCATTTTAAAGGCAGCAGTAGTCTAGTATGAGATAGACAACTTCTCTATAATTATAATTGCAAATGTACTGTTGTATACTTTTGTATTGTTACATTCTGTTTTGTATACCAAAAGTAACAACATACACTAAAAATTAAAAAAATATATATTTGTACCCAGGGGCGCCTCTAGCCATTTTGTCACTCCAGGCGAGAAAATCTGTGGCGCCCCCACCCCATGGCGCCCTTCCATGAAAATAATCGTAATGCAGCAGCGTTTCACCAGGAAATAATCATAATGCGGCAGCATTTTTCTTCAGAAAATTTGCAATGCGTGCAGTGTTTCACCAGAAAATACACGTAATGTAAGGCTGCAGAAGTGAGCTTACGGGCTGCAGGCCAGTGAACTGACGCAGCGTCTATTAGATGCCACAAGCCTGTTCACCACCTGGGGACACAATGGGTCAGAATGAGGCACAAAGGGGGACAGAAGGAGTCACAGGGGGACAGAAGGAGGCACAGGGGGACAGAAGGAGGCACGAAAGGGGAACAGAAGGAGGCACGAAAGGGGAACAGAAGGAGGCAGAGGGGGACAGAGGTGGCACATGGGGACAGAAGGAGGCACAAAGGAATACAGAAGGAGGCACAGGAGAACAGAAGGAGGCAGAGTGGGACTGAAGGAGGAACAGGAGGGCAGAGGTAGCACAAGGGGACAAATAAAGACAAAGGAGACATAAGGAGGCACAGGGGGACAGAAGGAGGCACAAAGGGCACAGAAGGAGGCAGAGATGGCACAAAGGATGAAAGAAGGATGCACAAGGCACAGAAGTGTCAGCTGCCTGCAACTTACGCTAAGTAGATGCAGCATAAGCAAGTAATAGAACACCCACAGGGGTGTGGCTTAATTTTGGGTGGGGCTTAATCCAGCAACATGGCGCCCCCCAGGACCAATGGCACTCCAAGCAATGGCCTGTACTGCCTTTTTTTCCCCTCCTTGGGTGCTTGCTTTACACTGATTGATGCTGCCTATGCCTAGAGGCGCCCCTGTTTGTACCGTGTTGGCAAACAGTAAAAAAAACACCTGTGAAAGAATCAGTACAATAAATACTATAAAATAAATGCAACAGATCTTTGATTACAGAAGAGCAGAGAGGGAGATGAATGCCGCTCTGCTACTTCATGCCTGGTACACACCATGCAATTTGCCATCAGATAGATGGGTTCAAATTGATTATTTCTGACAGGTCTAATCTGATTTCTGATCATTTTTCTAATCGACTTTGTATAAGTGATCGGAAAATCGATTCAACCCATCTATCTGGTGCGTACCAGGCATTAGGGACTCACTGCTCTAACAGGAAAAACAATCATTCATCATTTTTCAGAGAGAAAACATTCATAGGTATCCTGCAAACAAGTGATCGTTAAGGCTCATACACATATCAGACTATAGTCTTTGGAAAAAGAAAGATCATAGTCCAATCTTACCACCCTTCATGTAGTATGAGAGCCATACCTTAACAGTCTTTTCTATGGAGCTGAACTCCCCATCAGAAAAAATCTTTGCAAGATTCTGCACACACAGATGCTGTACAGACACAAAAGATCAGTATCTGCAAAAGATCTGTTCCTGCCACAGATCCGTTCCTGCAAATTGCATTCATAGTCTATGAGATCTGCAGATCATCATACACACCTTGTTTAACTGACATTCATCTGCAGATCAGACAATCATCTGCAGATCTGAAAATCCATCCTGGTGGATCGGATCTGCAGAAGACAAGGTGTGTATGATGATCTGCAGATATCATAGACTATGAATGCATTTTGCAGGAACAGATCTTTTGCAGATACTGATCTTTTGAATGTGTACAGCATCTTTGTGTGCAGCATCTTGCAAAGATTTGTCTGATGGGGAGTTCAGCTCCATAGAATAGACTGTGTAGGTATGGCTCTCATACTACATGGAAGGGGGTAAAATTGGTCTGTGATCTTTCATTTTCCTAAAGGCTCATACACACATCAGACCACAGTCTTTGGAAAATGAAAGCTCACAGACCAATTTTACCCACTTCCATGGAGTCCGAGAGCCATACCTACACAGTCTATTCTATGGAGCTGAACTCCCCATCAGATAAAAATCTTTGCAAGATGCTGAACACGTTCAAAAGATCAATATCTGCAAAAGATCCGTTCCTGCAAAATGCATTCATAGTCTATGATATCTGCAGATCCTCATACACACCTTGTTTAACAGACAATTATCTGCAGATCAGACAATCATCTGCAGATCTGAAGATCCATCCTGGTGGATCTGATCTGTAGATGAATGTTTGTTAAACAAGGTGTGTATGAGGATCTGCAGATATCATAGACTATGAATGCATTTTGCAGAAACGGATCTTTTGCAGGAACAGATCTTTTGCAGATACTGATCTGTTGCATGTGTACAGCATCTTTGTGTGCAGCATCTTGCAAAGATTTCTATCTGATGGGGAGTTCAGCTCAATAGAATAGACTTTGTAGGTATGGCCCTCATACTACATGGAAGGGGGTAAAATTGGTCTGTGATCCTTCATTTTCCAAAGACTATGGTCTGATGTGTGTATGCACCCTGTGTGTGTGTGTGTGTGTGCGTGTGGGGGGGGGGGGGGGGCGGTTGATGGTACCGGGCCTAGGGCACTGGGAAGTCCAAATCCGGCCCTGAGTAGAGCAGATCTGATCGGGTTCGGCTATTTCCGCCTTAACCCGAACAGAAAGGATCGCGGTAGGTAAATATTTACTTTGCTGATCGTATCTGCTCCACTGCGCAGGTACAAAAGGACTTGCCTGCGCAGTAAAGCGGATGGATCGGGTTCGGCTATTTCCGTCTAACCCGAGGGAAGAGCATCTAGTGTGCCTGCGCTGGATCTCGGAAGGTAAATATTTACATCGCCGCACTTTGGGGGACCCGGGCAGGCTAACGGAGGAAAAGAGGAGAATGGGGAAAGCCCCCTCAGGATCCAGAGGGCTTTTTTTCCATTATGGACCTATTTAAATAGAGTGACCAGATTTTTGTCGGTGCAACCTGGGGGGGGGGGGGGGGGCGTGGGGCGGGGCACTCAGCGTGTAGCGCTGAAAAATGGGGGAGCCGCGGGGTGCTGTGGCGCGTAGCGCACCGTGCCATAAATGGCCGTGGTCATGACATTGTATGAGCGGAGCTAACATAATGATGTAAAAGCAAGGCATAAGTGTAACGATCGGTGTAACACAGAGAGGATCTGATTATCGGTGATCTGCAGTATCACCGATAATCAGATATATCTACTAACCTCTGGACACCTAAGACAAGAGTGTTTTGGTGCAACAGTAATACTTTGAGTAGCACACCCTGAAGGCAGGTGCAAGAGCAGATAGGAATCCTGCTTGGCAACTGGTTCCTTCCGTAGACAGAACTTTCCCGGGGGAGGAGTCAGACAGTGGGAAGGACAGAACGTGAGTGACACCAAGGGGAGTGTCACTGACAGGTCAGTGAACTATCTCCTAACAGTAGAGATAGTTCTCGAGGTCGGACAAGCCAGGTCGTTAACACACGGACAGATAAGGTACCAAGACAGTAGGCAGATACAGAATCCAGGGACTAGCCGAGTTTTGGCAACAGAGAATCAGAAAGACAAAGGTACAAAATCAGAGATCAGGAGAATGGTCAGGAAATGCAGGAAGTCATAACAGATAATCAACAATGCCTAGACTTGAGTGTGAGCTCCAAGATTCTCACACTCCAGGGACTAGACTAGGTAATAAGAATAATACAGATGGAACAGAATTCCTAGACTAAGGTGTGAGATCCCTGGCCATCAACACCTTTGGAAACTGGTCTAATAACACAGATACAGACAAGGTCTGAGTGCTACCACGTAGTGATCGCAATGGCAGACAACCAGCAAATGCCCAGCCACCAGTATATATAGTTCAGCGCTCTCCAGCGCCTCCCCCAAGTGCTGGACCAATGGAAACCGTTTCTGGTGTCAGCTGACCAGCCTGGTCAGCTGATCCCCCACTGACTGTCATAAAGCTCTTCCTCTCAGCGCGCGCGCGTCCACCTAAACCTATGTGGACTACAGCTCCCAGCCATACCAGACCCCTGCTGTGAAATGCCCGTTGTGCTGCACGCGGAATCCGCCGCCAGCGCATGCGGCGGCTCCTCCGCGTTCGGGCAGACGCAAAGACGAGTGAACACACACATCAGTAGCCACGCTGGACGCGGAATTTGCCGCCTTGCCAGAAGTGCATGCGGCGGTGCTTCCGCGTTTTCTCACAATAAGAAAGCAGTGTTTGTTTACGCCATGATGTGGTCAAACGAGGATTCGCATCATGGGTGTGCAGAAACTGTGTGATGCTATTTAATAGTATACCGTAACCCCAAAGCAAACATAGCCATCTATGACCATTAAATAATAAATGCAGCAACAGTTACCCCAGACACCAGAAAATAAACGCAATGGGCAACATGTCAGCAGAAAATAAACGCAATGTGGGCAACATGTCAGCACAAAATAAACGCAATGGGCAACATGTCAGCAGAAAATAAACGCATTGTGGGCAACATGTCAGCACAAAATAAACGCAATGGGCAACATGTCAGCACAAAATAAACGCATTGGGCAACATTAGTGTTGGGCGAACAGTGTTCGCCACTGTTCGGGTTCTGCAGAACATCACCCTGTTCGGGTGATGTTCGAGTTTGGCGGAACACCTGATGGTGTTCGGCCAAACCATTCGGCCACATGGCTGAACTAAGAGCGCATGGCCGAACGTTCCCCGAACGTTCGGCTAGCGCTGTGATTGGCCGAACGGGTCATGTCAGCAGAAAAAATGCAATGGGCAACATGTCAGCACAAAATAAACGCAATGGGCAACATGTTAAACGCAATGGGCAACATGTCAGCACAAAATAAACGCAATGGGCAACATGTCAGCACAAAATAAACGCAATGCGGGCAACATGTCAGCACAAAATAAACGCAATGTGGGCAACATTTCACCAGAAAATAAACGCAATGGGCAACATGTCAGCACAAAATAAACGCAATGTGGGCAACATGTCAGCACAAAATAAACGCAATGTGGGCAACATGTCAGCACAAAATAAACAACATGTCAGCGGGGCTGCAGGCTATGTACTGACGCAGCGTCTATCACTATTCAGTATGGTGGTCAGAGTCCCGAGGCCGGGACGTTCCGCAGCTAAAAGCGTGACGTTTCCCGGGACCTCATGCATCCTGGGACAGCGGACCCCGAAGGCGGGACGCGTCCCAGGGAAAGCGGGACGTAAGGTCACTCTAATTTAAAGGGCAACTGAAGTGAAAGAGATATGGAGGCTGCCATAATTATTTCCTTTTAAACAATACCATTTGCCTGGCAGCCCTGCTGATCTTCAATGAATCAGCAGTCTCTGAATCACACACCTGAAACAAGCATGCGGCAAGCAAATCCAGTCAAACACCTGATCTGCTGCATGCTTGTTCAGGGGCTATGGCTAAAAGTATTAGAGGTAGTGGATCAGCAGGACAGCCAGGCGATGTACATAGTTGAAGTCCCTTTCACACTTGCACGCTGCGTCGCCTTGCCTTACGCTTATCCGCCGCATGGAGCATGCAAGTCTATGTAGACTTAGCGTGATGTGACGCATTGCGCTGGAAGTATCAAAATCGCCGCAATCCCGATGCAAAGTCTGCAGCGCGTTACTGTATGATCCGTGCCTATCTCAGGGATTATGCAGCAAAGCAAGTGAAAGGGCGACGCAGCAAGTGTGCATGATGGGAGTGCGGTGCTACGCAGCATGCATGTACGGACGATGGGATTCCCAGTGATGTGCTTCCTGCACAGCAGGGGAGTGCGTCACTAGCAGGGGGCGGGGCTATGCATATGACCCTGCCCAGCAGGTGAGTGCGTCACTAGCAGGGGGCGGGGCTATGTATACGACTCTGTCGTTGCACAGTGACACAGGGTCAACGGGCCAGATGTGGGCCAGAAAAGCAGCACACACGGGCCGGATGCGGCCCGTGGGCCATAGTTTGCCCAGCGCTGGCTTATCTGTTAAGGACAATGTGGTAGCAGCAAGAATCTGAACTTAGGGCTCAGCCACGCTATAAGCACTTTTCTGAGTGCTTTTGTGATTGATTTTTGCTTTCCGAGCGCTGTTTAAAAATCGCTCCCATTCAATTTCATTAAAATTGCATAAAAAATCTCGTAAAAATCGCTGTGATCGCGTACACGTAAAGTCGCAGTGATTTTTATACAATTTTTTTAAGTGAATGGGAGTGATTTTTAAAAAGCGCTCAGAAAGCGCTAATCAATCACAAGCGCTCAGAGAAGCACTTATAATGTGGTGCATGTAATGAGAACCACCACTGATGGGCGTCAGAGAGGAGATGCTGGGACTGTGCATCAGGGTAAAGATGGATCCCAACAGCCCCGAAACAGGCAACTATCAAAGCTCGCTCCCCTCACGCCACTTACTCTGCATATGGCTGGATGAGGCAAAGCACTCTGGGGAGGAGGAGAGGCACACCCTCAGGTCTGTGCGCCCAAAGGCTACTGCCTCCAGAGCCTCTGCCTCGGCCCAGCCCTAGTTCCTCTGTAACATGCAGGGCCGGGGGCGAGGCAGAGGCGATTTCCCTAAACACTCAGCTAATGTTAATGGGCGGGCCATATTCCACTGGAGGGATTGCGATTACAAAATGGCAAAACGCAGGACATGCAGCATTTTTAGCGTTAGCATTTCTGCAATGTAAAGTATATAAACGCTGGAGTAATCGTTCATCAAAACCTGCACAGAGCGATTTTGCTAGTGATTTGAAATTACTGCACACTGTAAAAAAAATTAAAATTAATTGAAAGGACCAATCAGAGTTAAAAATGCTAATCGCTACACAATCGCTGGCAAAATGCTTACACTTTTTAAATTCGCTACCAAAGTCACCAGAAAACTCTCATGAAATCGCTTACAAAACACTCATACAAATTGCTAGCGATTGCGATTAGGGATATCAATTTGTAGTGGGCTCCAGGCATATAGAGATCAGTGTGTGATGGCTGGGGTGGGAGGGATGGAGGGAGGGGCCTCTTAGTGTAATAGCAATCAGTGTGTGACGGTTGGGGTGGGAGGGGTGGAGGAGGGGCCTCTTAGTGTAATAGTAATCAGTGTGTGATGGCTGGGGTGGGAGGGATGGGGGAGGGGCCTCTTAGTGTAATAGCAATCAGTGTGTGACGGCTGGGGTGGGAGGGATGGGGAGGGGCCTCTTAGTGTAATAGCAATCAGTGTGTGATGGCTGGGGTGGGAGGGATGGAGGAGGTGCCTCTTAGTGTAATAGCAATCAGTGTGTGACGGCTGGGGTGGGAGGGATGGGGGAGGGGCCTCTTAGTGTAATAGCAATCAGTGTGTGACGGCTGGGGTGGGAGGGATGGAGGAGGGGCCTCTTAGTGTAATAGCAATCAGTGTGTGATGGTTGGGGGGGAGGGATGGGGGAGGGGCCTCTTAGTGTAATAGCAATCAGTGTGTGACGGCTGGGGTGGGAGGGATGGAGGAGGGGCCTCTTAGTGTAATAGCAATCAGTGTGTGACGGCTGGGGTGGAAGGGAGGGGCACTTCAGTGTCTCAGCCTTGGCTGCTGGGGGACCGTCCCAGTTCTGGTAACATATCCTATATATATATATATATATATATATATATATATATATATATATATATATATATATATATAATGTATATATGTGTGTGTGTATATATATATATATAGACAAACATTAGATCTCTCCTCGCCACTCGCTGAATCTTTTTCGGAGAGACGAGGCGTAATTATGGGCCGCTGTGCAATTACGTTAATGGCTTGTACACCCGCTCTTTATGCAGAGCACTTAATAAACGTACTGGGGAAAAAAACCACGGTATTCGCAGCTTTTGGCGCTCCAGCAGGTGCTAATGACATCCGAGGAAATGAAAACTGCATTTTAATTGCTTGCTTTGAACATATCTGAAGAGGGCTTTATCCTCTTATCAGGTCAGACTATTTCTCCCTCCAAAGGTTATTTATAGAAAACAATCCACGACCTTAGTACCACGGGAAAGCTGAAAATCTGTTTGTTTTTTCGTAAACGCAATTTAACTCGCCAGCAGCGCAGAAAGATTTTTTTTTAACATTTAGTCTGCCAGCTATTTATTTATTTTTTTAAAGCTACTCACCAGTGTCAGCCATGTTTGTATTGTGTTTAATAAATGTCTTGCCCAAATCTACATGTACCAAAGTTCACATCAGGCCAGGGCCGGGCCGAGGCATAGGCTGGAGAGGCTCCAGCCTCAGGGCGCAGTGTAGAAGGGGGCGCAGAATTCATTCAGCTGTCATTCCTAATTGTGTTTGAAGCAGAAACAAAAATAAGAAATGGGGATACATGGCAGTGACTGCAAGCCAGATAACTAGATATTAAGGTGTTAGGGAGGTTGTGGGCCCTGTGGCGCCTCTTAGTCTAATAGCAATCAGTGTGTGACGGCTGGGGTGGGAGGGATGGAGGGGCGCACTTTGGTGTCTCAGCCTTGGGTGCTGGAGGACCCTGTCCCTGCTCTGCATCAGGCCATGTTCACAGTGGTGTGTAGCGTGGCATAACGCCCAATTTGTAACTGCAACACAGCACCTATGCATGTTCACAGCGCTCCAGGTGCGTTGCGTTATAAAGGCATGCGTTAACAGTTTCGAACGCATAGAAGACAACAGACTTATAGGTAAGTAGCCCCCTCTCTCCCATCCGCACACCTGAGGCAATTAAGCCTCATTTTAATCAAATTCGAGTGGCATCCTACTTGGAAGCCCATCGCTAGCTGCCGATTCGCTGGTTGTGATGGTCAAGTAGATGCAAATAACTTCAAGTTGACGCAAATTTATGCACATTTGTGGGCAACTTTGCGCAGCTTGAAAATGAACCAATCAAATCCTGCTGAGGTAAAATTTGATTGGTTCATGTTCAAGCTGCATCAATTTGCATTAAAATGTGCATACATTTGCATCAACTCGAAGTTATTTGCATCTACTTGACCATCACTATTTGCTGGGAAACGCTGGAAGATCTCCACATACACAGCAGCATCTTCCACGTACACAGCGTCTCAACATCGCATCTCCCGATCATGTGACTAGTCAGTCACATGTCTGCTTACCTCACTGGGGGGCGTTCCACAGGAACTCGCTCACCTCACAGGTGAGTGAGGTAAGTGAGTTCCTGTGGAACACCCCCCAGTGAGGTAATCAAACATGTGACTGACTAGTCACATGATCGGGAGATGCGTCATTGAGACGCTGTGTATGTGGAAGATGCACATCATCTTCTCCTCTCCAGGGTGCTTGCTTCACACCGACCGCACAGGAGTATGGGAACACAAATCAGCCTATAGACATCTGCAGCAGGTGGAAGTAGTTTTGTACTAAAAAATTTTTTAGTTGTCTTTGGCCTATGGATGCAAAAACACAGAACACCTATAGTAAGTACCTGGCTTTTTTTTTAATCGATTCCCAATGACTTTAAGTAATCGTTTAATTCATTAATAATTAATTAATTTAGTTCATTAAAGTAGACCTGAACTCTTGCACAGGACAAAAGGAAAACAGAGAGACCTGCACCCTGTATGTATTTAGGGAGTTTAGCCTGTTTAATTCCCCCTCATTTGTGTCTAATCACAAGTTGTAATTTGATCTCTCCCCTGTGTCACCTGACTGCCATGGCAGAGATGACAGATAAGCTCATTTGAAAGCACAGCCTGTAAACAATCTGTCTGCTTCCATAAAAGCAGGAAGTAGAAACAGTGCATATTTATTACAGTATTTGTATCAGTTGTAACAAATGTTTTTTGTTTAAGGTGATTATGCTGTTGCGTACCTTTTAGAGTAGAGAGGAGGTTCTGAGTTCAGGTCCGCCTCCAGTAATCTTATAATAACCAAAAGTATGAGGTTTGCACACTCCTACGCTGCTGTCCTCAGTGCGGCGGGTCCAGCACGAGATACAGATTAGCAGCTTTGCGTTGCGGCGTGCGCCTGGCGTGACTTTTGACAATGGGCATAGAATGGTTCCTCTCTTCCACACTGTGAGCCCAGGACTAATGATGGCTGTAATTTGCTCTGTAGGAATTCTCCTCTCTGATAATGCAGCACAGCAATAATGAGATGAATCACCCAATAAAAGCATTTTACACCGCAAGACAAGCTTACTGCTCAGCCATCAAAACAATGTCTAGACCTGACACACCAACCCTACCATGTTATGTATAGAAATAGGAAAGGGACTGCTGGCTAAAATGGGTTTATTTCTTTAACCACTTCAGCCTTCAGTCGTTTTTCACCTTATGCATCCGAGCAATTTTCACCTCCCATTCATTCGCCAATAACTTTATCACTACTTATCACAATTCATCTATATCTTGTTAGGCAATTAGGCTTTCTTTGGGGGGTACGTTTTGCTAAGAATTATTTTTTTCTAAAAGCATTTTAACAGGAATATTAAGAAAAAAATGGAAAAAGAATCATTATTTCTCAGTTTTCAGCCATTATGGCTTTAAAATAATACGTGCTACCATAATCAAAACTCACACATTTTATTTCCCCATTTGTCTCGGTTATGACACCATTTAAATTATGTCCCTATCACAATGTATGGCGCCGATATTTTATTTGGAAATAAAGGTGCATTTTTTCAGTTTTGCGTCCATCACTATTTACAAGCTTATAATTAAAAAAAATATTAGTCATGTACCCTCTTGACGTGCATATTTAAAAAGTTCAGACCCTTAGGTAACTATTTGTTTTTTTTTTAATTGTAATTTTCTTTAGTTTTTTTTTTTTTTAGTTAAAAATGTTATTTGGGTATTTTTTGGGTGTTAGAGGTAAACCAGTTAATTTTAAATGTAATTTATTGTGTTATGTGTGAAAAAAATGTATGTGTATGTAGTTTTACTATTTGGCCACAAGATGGCCACAGTGACTTTGTTTAATTCCCATCCTGTAAGCGACAGTGCTCACTTACAGGAAGCACAAGGAGGACGTGATTATTTTTTTTTGGGGGGGGGGGGGGGGTCAGAAAGACCACGGCCTCTGAAAAGAAGCCATACGTTTTTCAGTGTGGGCTACCGGGGGGAGGGAGGCACGGGAGCGCGCGCGCAGCAGCCTTTTGGACGTGAGGCGAAAATGGTTAAAGAGGACCTGTAGAGAAAATGACATAATAATAATTTTGTTCATTAATTTTTTACAATATTCATTTATAGATTATCAGCGCTGCGTAATATGTTGGCTCTTTATAAATACAATAAATAAATGATTTATTCAGTGTTTGGCCATTGTAAAAAATTTCCTTACCCTGATTTACATTCTACAATTGCTCACAGGTGGCCACACCTTAAATCTACATACTCCCCGCCCAACAGGTCCAACGATGTCCCGTTGACGACGGTCGTTAAGTTATGCCTCTTCCTGTTTGTGACGTCACGCAATGGGCGTGAACAGGAAGTAAGTGATCGCGGTACTTTGTGTGGAGTCGTAGGGGATCTTAAAGATCCGATCTGCCGTGTCCATCGCACAACGACACGCGATCGCCTCGGGGGGCAACATCGTTTAACATGCTTTTGTTAAACGATGTTACCCAATGTCGGGTAACATCACTGCAAATATCATGGTATGGGCATTAAAGAGAATCTGTACTCTAAAACTTTTAGAGCAAAAAGCATACCATTCTATTCATGATGTTCTCCTGGGCCCCTCTGTGCTGTTTCTGCCACTCTCTGCTGCAATCCTGGCTTGTAATTGCCAGTTTTAGGCAGTGTTTACAAACAAACTAACCAGCTTGTAATAGGCTCACATAAGCAGAGTGTGTGAGTCATACAGAGTGTGCAGGGGGCCTGCAGAGGGTGTGTATCACTTCTATCCAATCACAAGCAGCCCTGCACATTCCACACATTCCAGCCTTAGCTCGACTGTGCCCACAGAAGAAAACAGATTAGATCATATAACAGAGATAACACAGCCACTGTGCAATTAGGAAAGGCTTCAGCAAGCCAGAGCACATTAGAACAGGCAAAGGAACTTATAGGATAGAAGAACTAAGGCTGAAAATGTTGTTACAGAGTCTCTTTAAGAGCCCTTTTACACTTAATCAGTTGCTCTCCATTCTAACTGAAATTGATTTTCAAAGTAACACCCATGTTTTCCTATGGCTCAGTTCCCACGGTACACGTTTTAACTAAACGTTTTTTCACAATGCACTGCTATGGAAAAAACATGTACCTACCAACGCGTACTAACTAACGCATACCAACACTTACTAACGCATACTAATGCTCACTAACGCATACCAACGCATTGAAGTGAACCCGAGACGAAGCACCCTCATGTATTTTACCATTTATATCAGTGGGAACATTAGAGAAAACACCTACCCTGCTCTCTGTTTCATTCTCACTGCTCAGCCTGCTTGTTATCAGCCCTGATAAAATCCCCCACTGAGCATTCAGTCTGGCTTTGCTCAGGAATCATTTATAGCTGAGTCATTATAGCAGAGCCAGAAGGGGGCAGGCTTGGGCTTGAAAAGACATCAGAGAAGACAGACTCAGCTATAATGATTCCTTAGCAAAGCCAGACTGAATGCTCAGTCGGGGATTTTATCAGGGCTGATAACAAGCCGGCTGAGCAGTGAAGAATGAAACAGAGAGCAGGGTAGGTGTTTTCTCTAATGTTTCCACTGATATATATGGTAAAATACATGAAGGTGCTTTGTTTCTGGTTCACTTTAAGTGTAAAAGAACCCTTATGGCAGCAATTACATATTCCCCTTGAAAATCAATAGGTGAATTTTGATTGGCTTTTGTAGACTCCACCCACTCCACTCACAGTGTAAGAATGGCTGAGGCTGCATTTCCACTTGTGCGAATCGCCGCGGTAAAAATTTGCATGCGGATGCGAATTTCGCATGCAAATTCGCATGAAAATTCCCATAGACCCGCATGCGAAATTCGCATCCGCATGGATGACGATGTATGCAAATTTAACCATGGCAGTGCTGGTGTGCTTTTCCATTGTTTCTATGCGAATTCGCATGAAACTTCGCATACCCAAACCCGAATTCGCGATAGTGGAAATGGGCCCTGAAATTTACATTTCCCAGTGAAATTTGTATTTGTCTCCGCCCACTTTTTGGTTCTGGGAATAAAAAGTATCCTATATGTTATTCCAGGTAATGTACTATGTGTGTGCCAAATTTCATTCACATCCGCTCAGCCATTGTTGTGTGATCGAGTAACAAACATCCAAACTTTCCCATTTATAATATTACCGTATATTCCGGCGTATAAGACGACTTTTTGAACCCTGAAAATCTTCTGCAAAGTGGGGGGTCGTCTTATACGCCGGGTGTCAGGTGCGGGGTGTCAGTATTGTGGCAGGCAGAGCTTACCGGGTGCAGCAGCCTTGAAAGGTCCGCTCGTGTCCTCGGTCCTTCTATGTCCTCCACTGTCCCCCGCATCATTTATGTCCATGTCCCCTGTGTTTGAAAATTCGAAGCTGCAATATAATAGCATCTTGCGAGCAGCCGCTCGCATGGATAATACGGCAGCTTCCTGATTCCGGGTCACCTGACTGGTGACGTGCGCTCCACAATTCAGTGTCTTCCTCTTCCTATGCACGTCTCCAGTCAGGTGACCCGGAATCAGGAAGCTGCCGTATTATCCATGCGAGCGGCTGCTCGCAAGATGCTATTATATTGCAGCTTCGAATTTTCAAACACAGGGGACATGGACATAAATGATGCGGGGGACAGTGGAGGACATAGAAGGACCGAGGACACGAGCGGACCTTTCAAGGCTGCTGCACCCGGTAAGCTCTGCTCTGCCTGCCACAATACTGACACCCCGCTCTTAAAAAAAAAAAATCACACCCTGATCTCTTTTCCCTCCCCTGGATGACTGCGGCACGCAGTAATATCCAAAGGTGTATACAGGGTGGGCCAGGAGGATGGAGGAGGCATGTTGTGAAAAGGGGTAGTCTTATACGGCGAGCATATGCCAAATTCTTTATTTTAACAGGAAAAGTTGGGGGGTCGTCTTATACGCCGGGTCGCCTTATACGCCGGAATATACGGTACTTAGATGAGATTGAACTTTTTTTTCATCTATCCTCTCCTGCCAGAGAATTGGGCTTCCTACAGCAAAGAATGTTATGTCTGTCATTATCAGTATTCCCACTGGTCAGTTGCATAGTAGAATATTAAAGTGAACCTAAAGCCTGTTAAAAAAAATGAGATGAACTCACCTGGGGCTTCCCTCAGCCCCCTGCAGCCGATCGGTGCCCTCGCAGCTCCGGTCTGATGCCTCTGGACCCGCCGGCGAGCACTTCCGGTTCCGCCGTCACCGGCCGACAGGCATGGAAACGCGAGTAATTGTTCGCGTTCCCAGCCTGTATATCGCCCCCTATGTTGCTATTGCGACCTCCTGGCACATATAATAGAATGCAGCAAATTCACACTCTGCAGAATTGGATGCGTTTTTCAGGAGAGCGGAAAACGCATGCAATGTCGCACACAATAGAAGTCTATGTTCCGATCTATGTGCTTAAAGGGATACCAAAGTCAAGAGGCAAAAATGAGTTTAACTCACCTGGGGCTTTCCTCAGCCCCCTGCAGCCGATCGGTGCCCTCTGCTGTTAGGGGGCGATATTATGGCTGGGAACGCGGAAAATCACTCGCGTTCCCATGCCTGTCGGCTGGTGACGGCGAAACCAGAAGTCGCCGCCGGCGGGTCCAGGAGCATCAGAGCGGGGCTGCAGGGGGCAGAGGAAAGCCCCAGGTGAGTTAAACTCATTTTTGCCCCTTGACTTAAGTATCCCTTTAATTATCTTTGCATTTTCCAATATCTTTAAAAACACAAAACATATTTCTGTTTAGGGCCTGTTTCCACTATCGCAGATCTGCATGCGTTTCCTGCACGCAGATTCGCATAGACAATACAAGTGGATGGGACTGTTTCCATCTGCACGGCAGAGCCATCAGAATTCGCATACCGCTATGCGATTCGCATACAATGTAATTAATAGGAAATTTGGCTGCGGTTTTGGTATGCGAATTTTCATACGATTTCGCATAGAAACAATGGAAAAGCACGCAGGCACGCGTACGTACAAAAAGGGCGCCTGGACAAAAAGGGCGCGGGGTGTAAACTCTAAATAATAATTAATCATTAATAGGGTTTATAAAAATAGTGTGCTATATTTTGTTTACAAATAAAGTTTAACAAAATTATAAATCATTAAATAATGTTTATAAAATCGGAAATTGTGAAAACGTTAATCTTCCCTATTTCTAAAGTTAAACTTATAATTACTTTTATTAAAAAAACAATAATATATGTTTAATTGTTATAATTGTATATTATTGTGAATAACCTTCATTTATGGTTTGTTCTTATAATAAAATCTGAAAATATTCTTTATAACGATGATATAAATATAAGTACGTTCGTAATAAGTGTTGTAAAACATTAGTAATTATTACTAAAATTTTACTAAAACTATACCTAAGCCTACTCTTACACAGAACCCTCCCTGTACCTATCCCTAACCCCTAGACCCCCCTGTTGGTGCCTAAACCTAAGACCCCCCCCTGTTGGTGCCTAAACCTAAGACCCCCCCTGTTGGTGCCTAAACCTAAGACCCCCCTGTTGGTGCCTAAACCTAAGACCCCCCTGTTGGTGCCTAAACCTAAGACCCCCCTGTTGGTGCCTAAACCTAAGACCCCCCTGTTGGTGCCTAAACCTAAGACCCCCCTGTTGGTGCCTAAACCTAAGACCCCCCTGTTAGTGCCTAAACCTAAGACCCCCCTGTTGGTGCCTAAACCTAAGACCCCCCTGTTAGTGCCTAAACCTAAGACCCCCCTGTTGGTGCCTAAACCTAAGACCCCCCTGTTGGTGCCTAAACCTAAGACCCCCCTGTTAGTGCCTAAACCTAAGACCCCCCTGGTGGTGCCTAAACCTAAGACCCCCCTGTTAGTGCCTAAACCTAAGACCCCCCTGGTGGTGCCTAAACCTAAGACCCCCCTGGTGGTGCCTAAACCTAAGACCCCCCTTTATTATGTGGATAATAATGTTTTACTAATTATGGATGCAAAAAATATATTCCAATTTACATTACGTACTGATCGCTTTGTTTTGTGAATAATGTTTTAAAAACAGTAAGGGCCCGTTCACACTGCACGCGTTTCCAGCCGCGTTTTGGAAACGCGTGCAGGTGGCCAAAACGCACGACATCAGACATTGCATAGAGTGCAATGTCTGATGTTCACACTGCATGCGTTCCGGACCTGTGCGGTCCGGGAACGCATGCTGCACGCAGATTTTGCAAAAACGCGTGGCTGTCCCATTCACTTTTCAGTGATGGGATCAGCCACGCAACGCACACAAACGCGGATGGCCATGCGTTCGTACGCGTTGCGGTCCGCACGCGTTCCGCACGCATGGCCATCCGCATTTCTGATCTGAACGGGCCATTAAGGGATAAAACTTTAAATAATGTTTTAATTATTTAAATAAGATAAATATATTTAGTATTTTCATAAACGTTATTCGGCACGGGTGCATTTTATAAACGTAAATGAACACAAGCTCAGTTATAAATCATTAAACATCTCCGGGCGCCGTTTGTAAACTTTATTTAGCTCCGGGCGCCGTTTGTAAACTTTATTTAGCTCCGGGCGCCGTTTGTAAACTTTATTTAGCTCCGGGCGCCGTTTGTAAACTTTATTTAGCTCCGGGCGCCGTTTGTAAACTTTATTTAGCTCCGGGCGCCGTTTGTAAACTTTATTTAGCTCCGGCGCCCTTTTTTCCTGCTCTGCGCCCATTAAACGTTATTTATTATGGGAGTGAATGGCGGCGCCCTTTTTGTCCACTAGCTGCCTGCGCCCTTTTTTCCCAGCTCCCGCAGGCACTGCCATGGCTACATTCGCATACATAGTCATCCATGCGAAATCAGATGCAAATTGGCATGAAAATTCGCATACAACTTCATGCGAAATTCGCATCCGCATGAAATTTTTTACCGTGGCGATTCCCACCGCACAAGTGGAAACGGGCCCTTACTCTATGCGTATTGCATGCGATTTGCGTACAATGATTTCCTATGGGTTTTATGGTACAGTTTATTTCCACTATCATCACCTTACTACAACCTCACTAAATCATCATTCTGAATCATTTCCTTTCATTCAGCCCACAGCGTTTGCCATTAATCACAGGTTACCCAGAGCTATTATTATTATTCGTAGAAAGAAGGACGTTTTTTTGTTTCTGTTTTTTTGAAGGCCAGAGTCTGATCTTTTTTCCGTAAGGCGACAAATGAAATATGCCTGTTTTAATTGCTTTACATAATTTTCCTCTGTATCTGCCAGCAGCGTCACCGCAGTGCGGGGGAGGGGGAGACAGCCGGCGATTAGCATTAGCCACGGATCACCTGCAGTATATAAAGGAATGTATAGGCGGAGAGGGTCCTTGGGAATTAATATAGATTATTATCGAGATTTAAAGGTGGCCGCACATCTAGCGACTTGGCTGTAAGATCGACCGTTCGATTCAATCATTTTATCAAATCGAGAGAATGCCTGATCGATGAAAAGTGGCTGATATATGAAGAGACAGAACATTTATATCCCGTTTTTCTCCTGGCGGACCTAATGCATCACAGCTGCAGCGACTGGGACATGTTCTATGGGTAGTAGCAGTATTAGGGAGTCTTGCCCAATAACTCCGTAAAGGATACCCGAAGTGACATGAGATAGACATGGGTATGTACAGTGCCGAGCACACAAATAACTAGGCTGTGTTCCTTTTTTTCTTTCTCTGCCTGAAAGAGTTAAATATCAGATATGCAAGTGGCTGACTCAGTCCTGACAGGAAGTGACTACAGTGTGACCCTCACTGATAAGAAATTCCAACTATAAAACACTGTCCTAGCAGAAAATGGCTTCTGAGAGTAAGAAAGAGCTAAAAAGGGGAATTTCTTATCAGTGAGGGTCACACTGTAGTCACTTCCTGTCTGAGTCAGGACTGAGTCAGCCACTCGCATACCTGATATTTAACTCTTTCAGACAGAGAAAGAAAGAAAAGGAACACAGCATAGTTATTAGTGTGCTAGACACTGTACATATGTCTATCTCATCATGTCACATGTCACTTCGGGTATCCTTTAATGAAGGTGACAAAAAGAGCTGAGATCCAAACCCAGGTCTGCTGTGTCAGAGGAAGAGCCCTTAAAGAGGAACTCCAGTGAAAATAATGTAATAAAAAAGTGCTTATTTTTTACAATAATTATATATAAATGATTTAGTCAGTGTTTGCACATTGTAAAATCTTTCCTCTGCCTGATTTACATTCTGACATTTATCACATGGTGACATTTTTACTGCTGGCAGGTGATGTCAGTCAAAGGAGAAGCTGCTTGCTTTTTTGGCAGTCGGAAACAGTTGTTATTTCCCACAATGCAGCAAGGTTCCCAGACAGCAAGTCCTGACATCACACTGTGGGAGTGGTTTCACCACAATATCAGCCATACAGCGCCCCCTGATGGCCTGTTTGAGAAAAGGTAAAGATTTCTCATGGGAAAGGGGGTATCAGCTACTGATTGGGATGTAGTTCAATTCTTGGTCACGGTTTCTCTTTAACCAGTACACTATCCACCTACTGCTTGTTGAATCGACCAGTTCAGACAATCGAGCAGGTTGGAAGATATCGGTGGATCGCACAGGAATCGGCTACTCTTCAAATATCATTTGATCGACTCTGAATCGATTTTTTTCATTCAGAGCATAGAGACACAACATTGGTCAGATTGATTGGTGAAGGTGACTCGCATAGGATATCCCTCGTAGTGTGTGGGCCCTACTAGTCGATCAACTTTCAAAGTATACTGAATTTGATCACTTAAAAGTCAATCGATTTGTTGATTGAATCAAAATCTCTAGATGTATGGCTACCTTATCGGTCAGCGGCATAGCTAGGCTGTGAGCTGGGCACCCATGGCAACCGTATACAGTTTGGTGTAAAAAAAAAAAAAAAACCCTCAGAATTCCTGTCTCTCTGTGTGAGACAGGCCAGTAAATGTATTGCTTGCTGGGCTCTCTGACAGTTTGTGGATGCGCTCGCCTTCATCAACGGGCATGGCTGTACTGCCAGGGCTGGTTCTAGACCCTTTGCTACCTGAGGCAAACTGGTGAGGATGTCTCCCCCCCCCCCTTCCCCCGATTTGGAGTGATCGCGCAGCACCCAACAATTTACTCTGCTTCATTTAATGCTCTCACATGACATGCTGCAGCTTAACACAATTGCACACTGGCTGGCTGTGAGTCTATGACAAACACACTGCTCACCCTCAGCCACTCTATTCTTCCTCAGTCAGGACAGCAGTGCCACCTCCTGCATTCTGCTGTGCAAGTCAAATGAAACACTGCTGCTCTCCTGTCTCCCCCCTCCTCACTCACTGCCAGACTCCTCACACAGCACAGCAAGCTGCTTTTCCCCAATGATGCTCTCCTGCCTCCCCCCTCCACACTCACTGTCAGACTCCTCACACAGCACAACAAGCTGCTTTTCCCCAATGATGCTCTCCTGCCTCCCCCCTCCACACTCACTGTCAGACTCCTCACACAGCACAACAAGCTGCTTTTCCCCAATGATGCTCTCCTGCCTCCCCTCTCCTCACTCACTGTCAGACTCCTCACACAGTACAACAAGCTGCTTTTCCCCAATGATGCTCTCCTGCCTCCTCACTCACTGTCAGGCTCCTCACACAGCACAACAAGCTGCTTTTCCCCAATAATGCTCTCCTGCCTCCCCCCTCCTCACTCACTGTCAGGCTCTTCACACAGCATAACAAGCTGCTTTTCCCCAATGATGCTCTCCTGCCTCTCCTCCTCACTCAATGTCAGACTCCTCACACAGCACAACAAGCTGCTTTTCCCCAATGATGCTCTCCTGCCTCCCCTCCTCACTCAATGTCAGACTCCTCACACAGTACAACAAGCTGCTTTTCCCAAATGATGCTCTCCTGCCTCCCCCTCCTCACTCACTGTCAGACTCCTCACACAGCACAACAAGCTGCTTTTCCCCAATGATGCTCTCCTGCCTCCCCCCTCCTCACTCACTGTCACACTCCTCACACCGCACAACAAGCTGCTTTTCCCCAATGATGCTCTCCTGCCTCCCCCCCCCCCCTCCCTCCTCACTCACTGTCACACTCCTCACACAGCACAACAAGCTGCTTTTCCCCACTGATGAGCTCTTCCCCTTGCTCTTCTCCTACTCTGACTGCATGCTGTTAGTGTAAACACAGTACAAGCATGCTGCCCCTGTAATCTCTGCACCTGATGCAAATGTTTCACCTTGCTTCATGAGAGAACCGGCCCTGCGTACTGTGCCTGCGGAAGTACAGCCATGCTCATACAGTAGAATGGAGCCTCTGGTAGCTCCACTAGTTTACCCGGAGAGAGCATGCATTTTTCTCTTCTTTAAAGGGAGTCTGAAGTTAGCTTTAAAATAAAAAACAGATACTCACCTGAGGAGAGGGAAGGCTCTGGGTCCTATAGAGTCTTCCCGTGCTCCTGCCGGTCTCCACGTTCCCCCGCAGGCTGCTCAGTTCAAAATTGGAATCTCCCATTGAGAGAGACTTCGTCAATCTTCATAAGCAGACTCCCGAAGACCGGCGGCTCTCTACTGCATGCGCCAGAGAGGGCTCTCCCGCATGCGCAGTACGGAGTTGAAAGATGAAAAAAGCCTTTGTATTGCTATTTGCTAGTAATGACTGGAAATATATTTGGCATTTAGAATTTTAGCTACCTTTGATAGTTGTCCTCTTGGCTGGTGTCACTTTTGTTTCGCCAATCCCAGGAGTGAAATGAAGGCAGAGTGATTGCAAATAACTGCTCTGCGTTCCATGAAAGATATGGTCTATTCTCTGGTGGCCGTATTTTGCGTAATAGCCAGATAACCTGATATAACATCGCAACACAGAAAAACAATTAGTCATGAACTGAATACGACAGCAGAGAAAGTGCTCCTAATTAGAGGAGAGATTGCCGGGGAGATCAGAAAATAAACAAGTATACACAGCAATGTCTAATGGTTGCCATGGTAAATACTGACACTCACCAAACACCTTCGCTAGGAGCACATCTTATAGCACCACTAGCTACAAATGGGAAAGTTTAAAGGATACCCGAGGTGACGTGTGACATGATGAGATAGACGTGTACGTACGGTGCCAAGCACACTAATAACTATGCTGTGTTCATTTTTATCTTTCTCTGCCTGAAAGAGTTAAACATCAGGTATACTATTACCTCCTTCCTTGCCTCAGATCTCGCACATACGCTGCTGCGCCGCTTCACTGCAGTCCTCAAGAGTGAGATCTGAGAGGCAGAGAAGGCATACCTCCCAACTTTTTGAGATAAGAAAGAGAGACACTTAAGCCATACCCCTGCCACACCCCTGATCACGCCCCATCATGCCACTAGTCACGCATACCATAGAGATTTCATAAGAAAAATATGTTGTTTTATAATTCAAACCACACTGGTCCTTTCTATCCTGGTTCATTTTCCTTCATAGCAACATTTTAAAATTAACAATATATTAATTTAAAGGATGGGAATAAAGTTTAGAGTCAATCAAAAACATTTTTTCGTAGAGATATATATATATTTACATAGAAAGAGGGACAAAGTCCTGAAAAAGGGACAAATGAGGAGGAAAGAGGGACAGGGCTCCCAAAGAGGGACTGTCCCTCCAAAAGAAGGACAGTTGGGAGCTATGGAGAAGGAGGTATGGAAATAGGATACAGGGGCGGGCCAGACGGGTGAAAGAGGCGTGTTTTTCTGGGCACAGCACCGCTGTATCTTTTTCCAAACCCCAGGCGTCCCAGATGCCTGCAGCTTGCTCCACCCATAACTTACACCTTCCCAGTTAGGTGGTCCCCCCTCACCTCATCATCGGGACCACGTTAAGTCACTTCAAGAATCCTGGTGAGTGGATTTTCTTATACCATGCTGAGATACAAAAGTGACATGAATATCTGATTGATAAGAGATTACTGTTCACGGTATACATGTTCGCTTCTTTTAATATTGGATGTTCTATGATAGTTCATTACAACACTGGCAGCTATAATTCGAAAATAACACATTTGTTCATTCTCATTAAAAGCTGGCTATGAGATATTTCTAATCATAACACTCTCATGGAGGATTGACCATGAAAGTGGTGCTATCTACAATGAGAACCATAATATTTTCATGGAAGACTGACCATGAGAATTTTTGCGATCTACAAGACTAGTCAAAATATGAGATGATGTGCAGAGTTCTCACATAAACAAAAAATAGTCAGACGTGTTCTATGACGCTTCTAAAGCATGTTGTGATCACGCAGTCATGTGTCTTGTCTGCACAGGCGCACTAATACAAGCACATGGTGATCACGCACCTTTATCTGCACAGGTGCATGGATGAAACATGTTCTGCGCCTGTGCAGACATTGAATTCTGTCTATATAAAGGAGGGAAAATGCTTTCGAGTTGGGGGCTTTCGAAGGACAAGCAGACATGCCGTCTGTTGGTGTAGCCAGGTATTTCCCCTCCGAGGTCGCTGAGGTCCCCCGATCTTCTCTGGGTGATGCTACAATACTTCGTAAGAAATAATATTGATGTTCACTAATTACTCAAATACAATGTAACTATGATTCTGCAAGCCTAGATAATTATTATAACAGGATTGTAGCTCAATAAATATTACTATAGAACCTTTCCTCATGTTTTGCTGCAATTCATTTTACCCACTACGGTGGTGAGCGAAGTTAGAGGGTTTAAAAACCCTTCCCGTGAGGCAAAACACATACTTGTACAGCACCGCCCTTGCTGCTTTCATACATTCGCCACATACAGTGGGGATCCAGCCGCAGACGTTTTTGAGCTCGCCCACCTTATGCGGTAACCGCAGATTCTCCAGTCCGGCTCCAAAGTTTCAGCACCCGCCCTGTAAGACGACACCCAGCGTTGAAGACGACACCCGACTTTTGAGAAGATTTCCCGGGGTTAAAAAGTAGTCTTATACGCCAGAATATACAGTACATTTTTATACACATGCATGGTGCATAAACATCAATTTTACAATTTTCATGCTAGTGGCCCTTTATTCAAGTATTTATCGAATTGGCCCCGGGGCACAGAGCCATGCGGGAACATTCCCATTAGAACATCCCCTCTTACCCCCCCCCCCCCCCCCACCCCCACTGTCCCAGGGCTGCCGTTAGGGCAGTAGAACTGATACTTCTCAATGGGGCCTGGTCAGGCTGGCAGCGTAAGGGACTCAGGGAGAGGGGCCCAAACTCATTCCTCTCTCCCTCTCCTTGGGACCCCCTCCTGTGCTATTCTGGGTGCAATGTACACAATATTCTGAGTGCAATGTACACATTATTCTGAGTGCCATGTACACATTATTCTGGGTGTAATGTACACATTATTCTGGGTACAATGTACACAATATTCTGAGTGCCATGTACACAATATTCTGAGTGCAATGTACACATTATTCTCAGTGCAATGTACACATTATTCTCAGTGCAATGTACACAATATTCTCAGTGCAATGTACACAATATTCTGAGTGCCATGTACACATTATTCTGGGTACAATGTACACATTATTCTGGGTGCAATGTACACATTATTCTGGATGCAATGTACACATTATTCTGGGTGCAATGTACACATTATTCTGGGTGCAATGTACACAATACTTTTGGTGTAATGTACACATTGTTCTGGGTGCCATGTACACAATATTTTGGATGCAATGTACACATTATTCTGGGTGCAATGTACACAATATTCTGGATGCAATGTACACATTTTTCTGGGTGCAATGTACACATTATTCTGAGTGCAATGTACACAATATTCTGGGTGCCATGTACACATTATTCTGAGTGCAATGTACACAATATTCTGGGTGCTGTGTACACATTATTCTGAGTGCAATGTAGACAATATTCTGAGTGCAATGTACACATTATTCTGAGTGCCATGTACACAATATTCTGGGTGCAATGCAGACAATATTCTGAGTGCAATGTACACATTATTCTGGGTGCAATATACACATTATTCTGGGTGCAATGTACACAATATTTTGGGTGTAATGTACACAATATTCTGGGTGCAATGTACACAATGTTCTGGGTGCAATGTACACAATATTTTGGATGCAATGTACACATTATTCTGGGTGCAATGTACATATTATTCTGACTGCCATGTACACATTACTCTATGTGCAATGTACACATTATTCTGGGTGCAATGTACACAATATTCTGAGTGCAATGTACACATTACTCTGAGTGCCATGTACACAATATTCTGGGTGCAATGTACACATTATTCTGAGTGCAATGTACACATTATTCTAGGTGCAATGTACACATTATTCTAGGTGCAATGTACACAATATTCTGAGTGCAATGTACACATTATTTTGGGTGCAATGTACACATTATTCTGGGTGCAATGTACACATTATTCCTGGTGCAATGTACACAATATTCTGGGTGCAATGTACACATTATTCTGAGTGCCATGTACACAATATTCTGGGTGCAATGTACACATTATTCTGAGTGCAATGTAGACAATATTCTGAGTGCAATGTACACATTATTCTAGGTGCAATGTACACAATATTCTGAGTGCAATGTACACAATATTCTGGGTGCCATGTACACATTATTCTGAGTGCAATGTACACAATATTCTGGGTGCTGTGTACACATTATTCTGAGTGCAATGTAGACAATATTCTGAGTGCCATGTACACAATATTCTGGGTGCAATGCAGACAATATTCTGAGTGCAATGTACACAATGTTCTGGGTGCAATGTACACAATATTTTGGATGCAATGTACACCTCATTCTGGGTGCAATGTACACATTATTCTGACTGCCATGTACACATTACTCTATGTGCAATGTACACATTTTTCTGGGTGTAATGTACTTCTTTTTCTGGGTGCAATGTACACAATATTCTGAGTGCAATGTACACATTATTCTGAGTGCAATGTACACATTATTCTGAGTGCCATGTACACAATATTCTGGGCGCAATGTACACATTATTCTGAGTGCAATGTAGACAATATTCTGAGTGCAATGTACACATTATTCTAGGTGCAATGTACACAATATTCTGAGTGCAATGTACACATTATTTTGGGTGCAATGTACACATTATTTTGGGTGCAATGTACACATTATTCTGGGTGCAATGTACACATTATTCCTGGTGCAATGTACACAATATTCTGGGTGCAATGTACACATTATTCTGGGTGCAATGTACACATTATTCTGGGTGCAATGTACACCCATATTCTGGGTGCAATGTACACATTATTTTGGGTGCAATGTACACATTATTTTGGGTGCAATGTACACATTATTCTGGGTGCAATGTACACATTATTCCTGGTGCAATGTACACAATATTCTGGGTGCAATGTACACATTATTCTAAGTGCAATTAATTATCCTGTGTTTTCAATACATCATTCTTCTCATATATTTCCTCTGGCTTAGCTGCGCACCAGACGGCCAGTATGACACATTCAATATGCTCTGGGATTGAGTGTTTATGTACAGTATGAATTGATTGCATGCTTATTACACTCACAGTGCTATTCTGTTACAAGATACATTGATGAGCTGTTTTTTCACTGTCAACACATATAATGGCGGTAACATAATGTGATGTTATCTCGACATTTCTGTGCTTTCAGTAAATCTATCCATGTGCAGTGCGACAATGTAGAGTGTTTCATTGAGGGGATATTAACTCTGTTTTCTGTAAAGTGTTTTGCTTTTAATTCCATTTTCTATCTTGGCTGTTTCTGTGCTATTATTCAGCCGCAATGGGATGATTGCTTTGCATTGCAATGTGTGAAATATAATATTTCATTTAGAGAAGAACCGTAACAACATATAGCAGAACGCAGTAAATTATTCAGGATACTCACTTTTACAGTAATTTCTCTGGTTTCAGCACCAGAAACACTTCCTATAGCTATATATTGCTGTATATTGATATGTAGCCCGTCCTCCCACTGAGGCTTAGCCTAGGCTGTTTATTATATCTACCTCCAGAGCATTCTGGGAGGTCAGAGATCTTTTCTACTGGCTTTAGAACTCTCAGTGTGGCCCAGTGCACACCAAAACTGCTAGCAGATCATCAAAACGCTAGCGGTTTTGGGAGCAGAGAGCAGATATTTGGCCGGGTGCACACCAAGCGGATTTTGTATGCGATCCACCAGCCGCATCAGCCAGTGAAAACGCTTGGCTATTGTATTTCAATGTGTGGTGCACACCGGCGGTTTGAGGTTTTTTAGCAAACCGCAAACGCGCAGCAGGAGGCGCGTTTGCGGCTTGGCAAAAACCTCAAACCGCCGGTGTGCACCATCCCATTGCAATACATTAGCCAAGCATTTTTCCAGGCGGATGCGGCCGGCGGATCGCTCCAAAAACCGCTCGGTGTGCACTGGGCCTAAATGAACATTTCACTTTGACTTTGTTGGAAGTCCAAGATTTGCCTCTATGGAAGGTATAGGGAAATTGCAAAGCGCTTGAAAAAATGCTTTGTATAGCGATTTCCCCAGCGCTTTTAAGAATTGTATTTATTAATTTCCAGGTGAAAGAGGTCACTTCCTGACTGTCGTCAGGAAGTGAAAAAACAGAATCGCTCTGCAAAAGCGTTTATAAAAGCGCTTTACAAAAAAATCACAGCACGCAGGTAAGCGCCGGGAGGTGCTAAAAAAAAAATCGCTCACAAAAACGAAAATTGCGATTTCGATTTTAGATGTGAACAAAGTCTGACTAAATAATGTATAAATTAATGTAAGCATTTTTTTTATTACTGTTACAGGGTGTTTAGACTACAGCTCCTCTGTAGGTTTATCATTTTTAAGAGAAGAAAAATACTGACACGCGTTTTATTGTTGCATACGTTTGGAATGTCAGCTCATCAGACCGCTGTACGTGGGAAGATTGAGTTGATTGTTGGTTTGATATCACCCGTTGATCTAAGTGGCAGAACGTGACTGCGGTCTTTCGTGGACATCCACATCCCTTTGTGTTGATATTACACATGCAGTGTGAACTGAAGCAGCGGTATTATTCCCATCAGGCATTCTGCTCACACTCTGCACTAGGCATCTGTGTTCTTTCAAACAGAAAAAGCTTTAAATGTCTCTGCATGGCCGCTTATCCCTTTGTCCTGAGTGGAGAATACAGAACTTTGGAGTGCTCCGCACACTGCGGCAGGTTACTAGCGAGCGGATAAATCGATGGGGGCATGTCAGGCGTTCAGCATTCTCCCTCGTGGGTACTCAGTGGGAGGCGTGGAGCATTGAGACGCCTCCAACAGGCATAATGTACTTTATGATCACCCGCTTATGTACTGAAGGTGATGAAAACAATATTCTGACAGCCTACACAGCAACAGACATGTTTGTATGCATCCTGTCTGTCTGTCTGTGCATCTATCAGTCTGTCATTGTGTACCCATTTTATGATCTGGAGGAAAAATCTGTGCATGCCGTCAGTGTGGCTGCGTTCTGGCCTGGAACTCACTAGAGAGGGGTTTTTTTCAGCGTTTAAGAAGCGCTTTCATTCGCTGATGATTTTCCTAAACACTCTGCCAATGTAAATGGATGGGACTGATTCCACAAGAGCGATTGCAATTAAGGTCGCATTCACAGTACCGCGTTGTAGAGCTGCGTTATAAAGTCTCATAACACAGTTTACCGCACTGCAATGCTAATCCTGTAGGCCGTGCACAGTGCGATTTTAAAGTCGTGCTGAAAAAATGTTGCGTTATGTTAACTCACTGCTTGCAGTGCGTTACCAGGCAACGCAGACACATTGTGACTTTAACGTTGTATTAAAATGCAACGTCCCACTGTGGCGAGGGCACAGGACGGATGCAGGGGGCTCGAGGAAGCCCCAGGTAAGTGGATTTTTTATTTTTAAACATCCTGGAACTTCCCTTCAAGCCGGGTACCCACTTTCAATTATGATTGGACAATCACCGACCAATTTTATCACCACCATGTAGTATGAGGCTAGGCGCACACATAGCAGAAACGCTAGCGTTGCGGAAAACGCTGTTTTTTTGACGCTAATGGAAGTCTGTGGAAGGCCGCAGGAAAAAAACGCATATCAAAAACGCATGTGTGTTTTAGGTGGGTCCGTTTTTAAAAACGCTGGTTTAGTTGCATAATCTTCAAAAACGCATGAAAAACGCACATAATGAAAGTCAATAGGAATGCAATGGTATGCATCTTTATGGGTTTTCCATGCGTTTTTCTATGCGTTTTTGCTTTAAAAAAAAAAAATGTTGTTTTGTGATGTTTTTCCGCTTCCTGTTGTCTTCCTAGTGATTTGAAAAAAAAAGTGCAAAATTAAACCGCATACAAAACGCATATGCGGTTTTATATGCGAACCGCAAACGCATTAAAACACACGCAAAAATGCATGAAAAACACAACTATGGTTAAAAAGAAAAGAAAACGCAAACGCAGCAAAAATGCACAAACAACGCGCACAACATTAACATAAAACATGACATAAATGCAGCTTTTCATGTTATGTTATGTGTGCCCCCAGCCTCAGAGATCACCTACACAATCTGCTCATAATATTCAATATCTGTTCACCCCAATACTACAGTGATTGGCCAATCATAATTGAAAGTGTGTACCAGGCTTAAAGGATACCCGAAGTGACATGTGACATGATGAGATAGACATGTGTATGTACAGTGCCTAGCACACTAATAACTAGGCTGTGTTCCTTTTTTTCTTTCTCTGACTGAAAGAGTGCACACCAAAACCGCTAGCAGATCGTCAAAACGCTAGCGGTTTTGGGAGCAGAGAGCAGATATTTGGCCGGGTGCACACCAAGCGGATTTTGTATGCGATCCACCAGCCGCATCAGCCAGTGAAAACACTTGGCTTCTGTATTTCAATGTGTGGTGCACACCGGCGGTTTGAGGTTTTTTAGCAAACCGCAAACACGCAGCAGGAGGCGCGTTTGCGGCTTGGCAACAACCTCAAACCGCCGGTGTGCACCATCCCATTGCAACACATTAGCCAAGCATTTTTACAGGCGGATGCGGCCGGCGGATCGCTCCAAAACCGCTTGGTGTGCACTGGGCCTCAGACAGGAAGTGACTACAGTCACTCACTGATAAGAAATTCCAACTATAAAACACTTTCCTAGCAGAAAATGGCTTCTGAGAGCAAGAAAGAGATAAAAAGGGTCAATAGTTCATAGATTTTAGCTCTGGCATACTTCGATGAATGCTTCATTGAGCAAAAACAATAAAACATTTAAAACTTAAAAAGTAGATTCAAACACAAAATTAAAACTGTGGAATATCTTAAAAAGTAATTTTTAGGTGAAGGAAGATAGATACAATTGTTTATTTCATTAGGTTTTTTTTTTTTAGCTTCGGGTGTCCTTTAAGCCATCATGTTGCCTAAATTGGTTGATTAGGCTTATCTTGATTGTAATACTTAGATATAAAAACAACTGCTCCAGATAAGTTCCCATCACCCTATTTAACGCACGCACGCACGCACACACGCACGCACACACGCACGCACGCACGCACACACGCACGCACGCACACACGCACACACGCACGCACGCACGCACACACACACGCACGCACGCACACACGCACGCACGCACGCACACACGCACGCACACACGCACGCACGCACGCACACACACACGCACGCACGCACGCACACACGCACGCACGCACGCACGCACACACACACACACACGCACGCACGCACGCACGCACGCACACACGCACGCACGCACACACACAGAATCATAAATAGTTGTTGACTGTCAAAGCTGTAATTGCGCCATTCAGCAATTATCTAACGATGAAGATCAACGATAATATCCCAGCAGGAAATGTACTATCAGCTTATGAACACCGACGCAGAACTGTCCTTTGTGTTAGCAGCAAGCTGTCAGTGGTCCTGGGGTAATGGTGGTTAGAGGGTTAATGTAATTTCAGAGTCAAAGTGACGGAAATTAGGGCCAGACTTCTGTGTGTAAACAATATGACTCCAGCAATAAGCCTCTGCAGGCTGCGTTCAGTTCAGAGAGCGCGGCGTTCCATAAGCAGACATTAGTGTATTGCAACACAAACATGGCGGTGGCTGATGGCTCATGGTTCCCTCTAACTCTTCATTCGCCCCAGTGCACCATGGGGCGTATTCTCTAAGGCCTTGTTCACACCTAGGGCGTTTTGCAATTTTCTTTTTTGTGCGCCAGCGATTTTGAAAATCGCCTTAAAAGCGCTTGTGCAATGATTCCTTATGGGACAGTTCATATCAGCGCGTTTCTTCCGCTTTTCGCTCAGCAAAGCGCTGCATATACCATTTTCGGGGCGATTTTGGTAGGTATAGGAAAAACGCAAAATGCTCACAAATCGCTTTATCTGGCGATTGCGTTCTTGCTATTATGAATAAATACATTGTATTTATTCATTTCCGGGTGAAAGAGTTCACTTCGTTAGGAAGTGAAAAAACAGAATCTCCCTGCAAAAGCGCTTTGTACAGAATTGTAGTGCGCAGTGGAGCGCCGGGAGGGGGAAAAAAAGTGCAAAAAAATCAAAAATTCCTGGCGTCAGCGATTTTTTGATTTTAGATTTGAACCATGCCTGATGGTCGGTAGGTTTAACCTGAGCAGACAGCGCATGTCCTTTTTACCGGGAGTTACAGAAAATAAGTGATTGGCATATATTGCTTTTAGGGATGGTCAGAAATGCCAAATTCCGATTCCATGGAAATGCCACCTCCCGCAAACACTGATTCCTGCTACCGCTTTATTCTGACTGTGTTCTACGGTATACCGACAGTATTCCGATTTCTGCCAATTTCCGCTTACCGCACTACAAATCCTCATTCTCTGATTGGCTTATTCATTTTGAGTCTGGTGATTGGCTTAAAATTGCCAACTACCAAACAGCGACATTTCCGCCTACTGCTTACCGCACTACAAATCCTGATTGGCTTGAAAAAATTACCGGATATCAGTGTAGCGGAATTTACGCTGAAATTTCCACCGTCCTGACTAAATCCGCTGACCGCACTATAAGGGCTGGAACCCACAGGAGCGCTTTTGGCAGCGCTGCGATACGCTAGCACTTTGCCAAAACGCTGGGCTAATGTTAATGGATGGGGCAAGTTCCACAGGAGCGTTTGCGTTTCCCAGAAACGCAAACGCAGGACGTGCAGCATTGTGGGAGAGTTAGCGCTTAAATGTAAAGTATTGAACCGCTAGCGGAAACGCTCAGCAAATCCTAAACTGAACGGTTTTGCTAGCGTTTTGCGGTTCAGCACACTAACAAAATGAAAAATAATTCACAGGACCAATCGGGGTAAAAACGCAAAACGCTACGCAACCACTGAGCAAAAAAAAATACAATGTTGCAAAACGCGACCGAAAACGTGCATGAATCCGCTTGCAAACCGCTCAGACAAATCGCTAGCGGTTGCGTTTCGCGTTTGCTGATTTCAGTGGGTTCCAGGCCTGAGACAGGACATGCAGCATCCATTTTCAGCGCCTCCATGGGAGCGTTTCCATTCTAATGTATTGTATTGGAGCAGGGAAATAACTCCTAAATTCGCTTGAAAAACGGTGCCACAAACCACTAGCAATTGCGATAGCCCTTGACGCTGTGCAGTGGGTCCCAGGACTCACTGCATGATCTGATCTCTGTGAGTTGATATTTATTCACCTCACTAGTCAGTAATTTCAGTTTACCATGCGGTTACAGCGTTAGGCTGGATTTACACTGAGCGCGTCGTGTAAGGCACATGTTATGTTAATGTTAATTTGTGCACAGCACGGATCCGCACCGCTCGGAAGTACTTGAGGACACATGGCTCTCTGGGATCTGAACATCCCATGAGGCAGGATGAGGCAGGTTCCTCAGGCGGCGTAAGTGGGGGTGGCGGCGCCCGCCTGGCCATGAGTGGGAGCCCCCGAGCTGAAGAGGGTAGCAGCCAGGAGGGGGGGGGGGGGCAATGGGCACAGTGACGGGAAGGGGTGTCGGAGTAATTATTCACCTCTTCCTCTTCGTCACTTCCTGCAATGCCGCCCACTATACAGCTGGAAGTGACGAGTGGTGGTATGCACGCTGGAATGCGGAAGGAAGAGGTGAGTAATTACTTCACCTACTCACTGCCTGACACACTGGGAACGCTGCACCAATAGCTGGAGGGGAAGAGCAGACAGGGGGACCCAGGTGTGAGGGAGGGGGGTCTGACCCCCTCTTCCCACCGCTGTGCCCTCTGCCCCCTTTCCTGGCTGCTACCCACTCCAGGCTACCTATACTCGGGGCAATTATACTACCGATGGGGGGGCATCCTCACAACTTTGCCTCAGGCGGCAAAAATTGTAGAACCAGCCCTGATCTGAAGCCTTCTCACTTCTTAGGTGAGTATATAAGGCTACTCTCACAGAGGTGCATGGCATTGCGTTATAATAGGACCTTTGTAAGGGATCTTTCCAACCAGAGCCGTTTTGTGCATTTTAAAGCAAAGGCAATTCTTTGCATTAACCAAGGTAATATGAAAGTCCATAGACTTTCATTTTACCTTTCACACCCGACGCTGCGTTTTGATGTGTTGCGGTTTTGATGCAACCGGGAGCGTCGATCCGCCGGGAGCCAGCGTTTTCCAACAGGTTCAATTAATAGCTACCGCCGCTGATTGCGTTGCACCGCAGGTTGCCGACGACATGCCGCAGGGCATATAACGCTTTCAGGAAACGGCTCCTGCACGCGTTCATAGATGTGAAAGAGGCCTTAGGCAGCTGCAATACACCACCTATGCTTTGTTCCCAGTGCGAACATTGCATTGCAGTGAGGCATGCGGCATTGCAAAAATGTGCCCGTTAACAGAAACAGTGAATCATACTTCTCATTGACTGTATGCTTCACTGTATGCGATGCAATGTATCGATAACATGCGTCGTGCTTACCCGTTGTGTTACTGCTGTTACAGGGAATGCATTGCCCACTGTAAGCCTCGCCTTTTCTTTTTTCTTTCTTCAGTGTTGATTTCAATTACAAATTAGCTAATGGGACTCTGATAAATGTGACATGATGGTTTGTTTGTTTGATTGTTTTTTTTAATGGCCTCTGACCTTGTTCAAGAAAATAAGTTTGTACATTTTTTAAACAGAAAGTATTTGCAATAATTCGGGTTGGAATGAGCTCCGAGATTTCTCCCACAATGCATCACTGCTGAAATATGCAAATCACCCATTGTTGTCCCTGTGAGCTAGCACCACCTCCAGATCCGCTGGAATGCAACGATGTGTCAGCTTGTACAGATAATAATAATCAAACATACATACAGACTGTTTCTGATTGGTTGATCCTCATCAGTGCATGTAATGGATTAATGTGGCTCTACGGGGTAGGACTGAAGAGGATCAACCAATCGGAAACAGTCTGTATGCATGTTGGATTATTATGGCTCTGTACAGCTGACACATCATTGTATTCCAGCGGATCTGGAGGTGTGTTTAGTTTCTAGGGACGACAATGGTTGATTTGCATATTTCAGCAGTGATGCATCATGGGAAACATCTCAAGTTCACTCCAACCTGAATTATCGCAAATTCTTTCTGTTCTAAAGGATACCCGAAGTGACATGTGACATGATGAGATAGACATGGGTATGTACAGTGCCTAGCACACAAATATCTAGGCTGTGTTCCTTTTTTTCTTTCTCTGACTGAAAGAGTTAAATATCGGGTATGTAAGTGGCTGACTCAGTCTTGACTCAGACAGGAAGTGACTACAGTGTGACCCTCACGGATAAGAAATTCCAGCTATAAAACACTTTCCTAGCTGAAAATGGCTCCTGAGAGCAGGAAAGAGATAAAAGGATGAATAGTTCATAGATTTTAGCTCTGGCATACTTCAATGAATGTGTCATTGAGCAAAATCAATAAAATGGTTCAAACTTAAAAAGTAGATTTAAACATAAAATGAAACTGTGGAATATCTTAAAGTCATTTTTTAGGAGACGGAAGATAGATACAATTGTTTATTTCATTAGTTTATTTTCGCTTCAGGTGTCCTTTAAGAAAGCAAACGTTTGTTTTCCTAAACTTTTAAAGAAACTAAATAGTTACTATTCCTGTGTCTTTCGCTTATCTCAGACGTGTGTCCCCCCTCCCTCCCCCCCGTTTGGGAGATGCGTAATCGCCGTCAGCGTTCAGCTATTCAGATTATGACAGTCCCACTGAGAACGCCAGCAATCAGCATCGCCCGCTAGTAAAAATAGCGGACAGTTCCCACTGATCTCATTCCCTTCTTCACATTCTTGTCATCCTCCATTTGTATTTAACAGCTGAAGGAGCACTCCGCCAACAAGTCATCATAAACAGATTTTCGCTGTGATTATGGCAGATGTAATAAGACGCATCTTCCTGCAACTCCCGCAGGGCTAGTGGAAAGTGATGCCATGTAGCAACGCACGTCGCCATTTCCTTTCACCGCGGGGATTGTTTGTGGAAGCGCCAGAGCGGCATTCGTCTCACACTGTCATAAAATCCTACCACAGTTTAAAGGGGACCTGAAGTGAGAGGAATATAGAGGCTGCCATATTTGTACTGTACACAGGGCCGTGCTGAGGAAGAGGCAAGAGAGACTCCAGCCTCAGGGCTCAGTTTAGGAGGGGGTGCAGGGCGAGGCAGAGGCGAGAGAGGCTCCAGCCTCAGGGCTCAGTGTAGGAGGGGGTGCAGGGCGAGGCAGAGGCGAGAGAGGCTCCAGCCTCAGGGCTCAGTGTAGGAGGGGGTGCAGGGCGAGGCAAAGGCGAGAGAGGCTCCAGCCTCAGGGCTCAGTGTAGGAGGGGGTGCAGGGCGAGGCAGAGGCGAGAGAGGCTCCAGCCTCAGGGCTCAGTTTAGGAGGGGGCGCACAACTCCTCAGCTATCATTCCCCTATTGTGTTTGAAGCAGAGAGACATAAGGAAAGGAGATACATGGCAGTGACTGTAAGCCAGATAACTAGAGATTAAGCTGGGGGGGGGGGGGAGCTCTTAGTCTAGTGGTACCTTGGGGACTGGAAGACCTTGCCCCTGATCTGAATGCACAGCTTGCACTGGGGCCCATAGTTCTTTAGGTACGCCACTATTGACAAGCCCTCGTTGAACAGTTTCAGAGATTCAGAGGGACCCAGCACTGTATTGGCGGGGTCGAGGAGGATGGGAGAAGCCTCAAGACTATCTGAGGCACGTATTCTGTTTTGTTTCTCTTTTCTCCCTTCAGCTGCCCATAAAACTGACAAGAAGCATATTTGATTGGTCCGGTTCCAATCTGCATACAGTTTGCACGGAATTTGCATGAATACATTGACCATCTCTACTCCCAACTGCTGCGTATGCAGAGCTGACCCCCCACAGACCCCAGCAAAGTTGTAGCAGCTGCAGACTATTGATTACAGATAGCATTTAATGACATTGAGTTATATAATAATATAGGTGAAAAAAAAAACCTTGTAATTTTTGCAAAGAAAACACCTGCTGCCCCAGTTCATAGATCTTCACGTCCTCCTCAGCGGCCTCCAGTGAGCCGATAAAATGTGCTTCCTACAGACTTGGATTGGTCCAGTTTACATAAATTTGCATGCAGAATTTCCATCTCACTGACCCATCGTCAGCTCGATTTTAGCTCGATTTTTTAGCTTAATTTTACATGGGCATTAAAGGACTAGCTGTATAAATGAATATGTCACTGCTCCTGGTATTGCAGTCACTGTATAAAGCAGGTACACCGGGCAACAGGCCATCTCATTTTTATTCTGACGCTCATCCCTTCCATCCTGCTGGTAGAATTTGCCGAGATCCATTTTTATAATAACTCTACGTAATCCTGTGTATGCCGAAAATCATACTTAGCATAAGCCGAGGATGCAGGGGATTCTCAACACCAGTCCTCAACAGATGCCAGTGATGCCTTCATCTACGGTATGAAAAAGTTGCAGCTTTTGCCAGGGCAGTCTCTAGGCTACATTTCACCCAAGGCGAGAGTGTAACAATTGTAACCCCCCCCGCCCAGTATAGGTAGCCAGGCATAGGTGGCCCCAGTATAGGTTAGCCAGGTATAGGTGCCCAAACTATAGGTAACCAAGTATAGGTGCCCCAGGTCAGGTAGCCAGGCATACAGTACAGACCAGCAGTTTGGGGACACCTTCTCATTCAAAGAGTTTTCTTTATTTCCATGACTATGAACATTGTAGAGTCACACTGAAGGCATCCAAACATTGAAGTAACACATGTGGAAGTATAGTACATAACCAAAAAGTGTGAAACAACTGAAAATAGGTCATATTCTAGGTTCTTCAAAGTAGCCACCTTTAGCTGTGATTACTGCTTTGCACACTCTTGGCATTCTCTTGATGAGCTTCAAGAGGTAGTCACCTGAAATGGTTTTCACTTTACAGGTGTGTCCTGTCAGGTTTAATAAGTGGGATTTCTTGCCTTATAAATGGGGTTGGGACCATCAGTTGTGTTGTGGAGAAGTCAGTTGGATACACAGCTGGTAGTCCTACTGAATAGACTGTTAGAATTAGTATTATGGCAAGAAAAAGCAGCTACGTAGAGGGTATTGGGTGTCACACCGCGGCTGTAGTGATGGCTTTACTGACCACCAGCATCTCCGGAATTGTTTTGACTCAAAGGAGGAATATACTGGCTGCATTGGGTGAGGAAGAGACTTTTTTTGAATTATAGATTACATATCTGCAACCATCACCCATAGGGCTTGATTCACTAAGACAAATCGCACGCCTTATCCGAGTTAACCCTCCTGGGGGTATGAAAAAATCCGCCAGGAGGGAGCGCGGCAGTTTTTTTGTTTTTTTTTAAATCATGTAGCGAGCCCAGGGCTCGCTACATGATAGCCGCTGCTCAGCGGCATCCCCCCGCCCTCTTCGATCGCCTTCAGCGATCTCCGATCAGGAAATCCTGTTCAAAGAACAGGATTTCCTGGAGGGCTTCCCCCGTCGCCATGGCGACGGGGCGGGATGACGTCAGCGACGTCGTGACGTCATTGGGAGTCCCGATCCACCCCTCGGCGCTGCCTGGCACTGATTGGCCAGGCAGCGCACGGGGTCTGGGGGGGGGCCCTGCGCGCCGCAACGGATAGCGGCGATCGGGTGCAGGCCCGCGGTGATCAGTGTGCTGGCGCAGCTAGCAAAGTGCTAGCTGCGTCCAGCAAAAAAAAAAAATTAAGAAAATAGGCCCAGCAGGGCCTGAGAGAACCTCCTGCGCGGCTTACCCCGCCAGGAAGGTTAACATGCCTTATCAAAGTTAACATGCCTTATCAGAGTAGCATAGCAAGCGCTACAAACTTATGCCTGCTAATTGGCAATAACGAGAGCTCCACTCATCCTGCCCTGAGCCCCTGCAGGTTCGTAGCGCATGCTATGGCGTGTTAACTTTGATAAGGCGTGATATCTCTGATAAGGAGTGTTAACTCGGATAAGGCATGCTATTTGTCTTAGTGATTTAGGCCCATAGCGAGAGGAATGTTGTGAGCTATACCTCTAAAGGCTTGTACATACACAGGGCCGTATTTACCATAAGGCAGTGTGGGCACGTGCCTACAGGTGCATAATGATAAAATGGGGCTCACTTCTCTCCCCTATTGCCTCCCTATGCAGAGTCCTAATGAGAGTGTAAATAAAATGAGATGTTACTCATCCAATTCTTGGGATTCCACTAATGAACTCTACCTTCAGTCAGGGGCACCTCTAGTTATTTAATACTGAGTGTAGCTCTGGCTACCTAATGCTAAGGGGCATCTGTAGCTACCTATGATGTGCAAGGGAAGTAAGGGAGAAGTGACAGCTGGGACAGCCAGCACACTTGCGGTGCAGTTTGATGGGGGTTTGTAGGTTCATGGAGGGCGGAGTCTAGGGTGCCAGGACATCTGTGCCTATAGGCTCCTGTGAGGTAAATCCGGGCCTGCATGCATGGAGGGCGGAGTCTGGGGTGCCTATAGGCTCTTGTGAGGTAAATCCGGGCCTGTACACATGTGTAACTTTCTGCACGATCATCCCGATGACATGACTAACTGCATGACCAAGCGATTGCATGACTTGTATTTTTCGCGCACCAACCAACCGAATTCCCAACTCATTTGTATACTGCGCACGCAAGTGGAGTGACGGACTGCCCGATATCATTCCAACAGTCATGTGAGTTGATTCACCTGTTGGATCCGGCAAACCATCTGTTATCAGTCGCACTTTTATTCATTGCCACGTGTACGCGCACCCAAGTTTGGACGATACTTGGGTGGAAAAGTTGCACGTGTGTACGAGGCTTTGGGTATAAAATAACTGAACTAACATAAAATAACATAAAATAACTAAACTAACTAACTACCATATATACTCGAGTATAAGCTGGTCCAAGTATAAGCCGACCCCCAACTTTTACCTTAAAAACCTAAAAAAAAAGTGTTTGACTCAAGTATAAGCCGGGGGTGGCAAAAGCCACAACAGAACTCACAGCCATGGCCGTCCACAATCATATATTAGAAAAGCAGCATAAATTCAGCAGATTGCAATAATAAGCTAGAACATAAGCCTACAATGGAGATGGACATGATGCAAAGAACTCCTGTTGCAAAGTTTAAGCTGGAATAAAGCTAAAGCAAGGAATGCAGAGCCACATAGTCATGTATCTAAAACTTGATATAGCAATGCAAGGATTCTCACCACTCAGTAGACACTGTCCCTGTATGCCTTCCAAGGCTACAACACGAGATGAGGTCCTCCCATAAAGAAGTCAAGTGTGTGGTCTCAGATGATGCACCACTGTGCATATAGTGGGGGGGGGGGGAAGAGTAGTGACTCGAGTATAAGCCGAAACTCCCACTTTTGGCCCCAAAATTAGGCTTATACTCAAGTATATACAGTAACTAATATAACTGAACTATAAAGCTGGAGGCACACCAACTTGGACCCATTTGATATTTTTTTACTTGTTTTTAGGGAGCAGTGCGGGCGTGTGTCTGCAAATCAAAAACACAATATTTGACATGTTAAAGGTCCTTGAGGAGCAAAAAAGTTACATATTCTATAGATCTTGTAATTGGTGTCTAGAGCTTTCTTCAGCCTAAAGACAAATAACAACACAGCAATTATTGCTTTTAAGCATAATCCGATGGTGACTCATTCTGCAGCACAACACAATAGAAATTAGGAGCTAATGTTTCAGGTCATGCAGTTTGTATTTGTTGGAGTGAACTCGGTTACACTGACGTCTGTAACAAGAGAGACGAGGCTATATTTGTCAGATGCAAAAAAGCTGAAGAAATAAAAGAACTCATAATGCAATCACAGAGGATGCTGGGTCGAGGGAGGAAAAACTTCTGCAAAGCAGAGAGAACGTTTATAAATGTTCCCTGCCTGTGCACAATCACTGGTGTATCTAGAGAAAACAGCGCCTAGGGTAAGCAATGGACCTGCTCAGAAGATACTGTAGCTCTGGGATGTCCTCGGCAGAATATGGATCAAATGCCTTGAATGCTCGTGTCTTCTTTATTCCGTGTGCCACTCCAGAGAGGTGCAAAATGAAACGGGCATATAACTGTAAGGAAGTGCGGAAGAGCAGCCGCTTGCTCTCGGAGCAGGGCGGCTGCTTCCGCATCCAGCATGGCGGCACAGCGTGGAGGAGCCGCCGCATGCCGCGTGAGCCGGGGTGAACGTGGAGAGGCCGCCGCGTGCAGTGCGGCGGCTCCCGCGGTGGACATCAGGGATAGTGCTGGTGTGGCTGGGACTCATAGTCCACCAGCAGTGAGAGTGACGCGCGCACACTAAGGCAGAGCATATATGTCAGTTAGAAGTGAGTCAGCTGACCAGGTTGGTCAGCTGACTCTGGCTCCACTCCTCATTGGCTCAGCACCTAGGGAGGTGCTGGAGAGAGGCCTGTGTATATATACTGCCGGCTGTTCAGTTGCTGGTTGTCTGGCGTTGCGAACACAACGTGGGAGCACTCAGACCCTTAGTCAGATCCTTAAGTGTGCCGGGACCAGCTGGAGCTGTAATCCTACACTTAGCTAGATTCTGTTGATAGCTAAAGTACTAGTTTGATTGTGATTATCTGTTATGACCTATTGCCTGCCTGACTATCCGCCTGAACTCTGATCTTGTACCCTGCCATTCTGATATTCTGTTGCCGAACCCCGGCTCGTTCTTAGACTCTGCTTCTGCCTCCTGACTTTGTACCTCGATATTTCTGATGCCCTGTTGCCGAACCCTGCCTGTACCTTAGACTCCGTCTCTGCCTTCTGAATCTGTACTTTATCTGTCTGTGTGTTTACGACCTGGCTTGTCCGACCTCGAGAACCGACCTTACTGTTAGAGGCGGTTCCCCGTCCTGTTAGTGACACTTCCTCCAGAGTGTCACTCGCAGATATCCTTCCTACTGTCAGCTTGTCTCCTCTCGCCTTGAGGAGTTCAGGTCTTCGGAAGGAATCTGTGCAGTACTCCTGATTGCTCTGAGGCCTAGTCCTCTAAGTGTTACTATTACACCAAACACTACACTCTACTCGGGTGTACAGAGGTTAGCTGGTATATCGGATTATCGGTGATACTGCAGATCACTTATAATCTGGTATATATCTGTATTCTCAGTGATACTGCAGATCACCGGTAATCAGATCCTCTCTGTGCTCCACCGTTCGTTACAACAACATTGGCAGAATCCAAATTTCTCTTGTTTGTTAAAATGGTCTGCAATGACCAACAACCGTAGTAATACTCACAAACAGTGTCCTAAACCATCAGGACCCAGGAGCAAATAAACATTCCACACTTGGTGGCACAATGGTTGTTCTTATAGGTTATGTCCGCTCTCAAACCAACCGGTTTCGCCTCCCAGGGTCATCAGGGGTGTTGATGCCCGGAGGAGAAACCAGTTGGGAGTGACACACAAGGAGTAAAGAAGACACAGGCATACCCAGGCATGTGATCCATATTCTGCTGAGTGCATCCCAGCGCTACAGTATTTTGTGAGCATTTGTGTGACCTTTGGGAACAGGTTTTCTGCAGCAAACTGTATTTGCACATACACTGTGATTGCTTCAGTTCAACTTTTAGGAGTGGTAATTAACTCATTCAGAGTGATATGCTGTGTGCGGGCAGCTGCAGTGTCCAGTACACAGCGCATCACTAGAGATAATTTCACCTCTATCTCACTGGGAGGGAGGGGCAATGTGATGACATAATCACACTCTACTCACACTTACATGTCTAAAAGGGGTGTGTCCAAGACTAGACTTTCACACCCGACCAACAGTTAGATCCCTCTCTGATCGAATCTGATCAGAGAGGGATCGTATGGCTACCTTTACTGCAAACAGATTGTGAATCGATTTCAGCATGAAACCGATCTCAATCTGTGAAGCTGCCGCTGCCACCGCCACTTCCCCCGCATACATTACCTGCTCCGGCCGGCGCGTGTCCCCGCTGTCACCGCTGTCTTCTCCGTGCTCTGCTCCTCCAGCTTCACTAAACTTCCTGCCAGGGATGTTTAAACAGTAGAGGGCGCTCTAGTGTTTAAACTTCCTGCCGGGACAGGAAGTTTAGTGAAGCTGGAGGAGTCAAGAAGGGACAGCGGAGACCAGGGGACACGCACCGGCCGGAGCAGGTAATGTATTGCCGCTAGCGTCGGTCTTCGGGCATTCAAACGCCGCTATCAACGCACTCCCGGCCCGCCGGCAATTGAGCGAAATCTTCCGCACGGACGGATTGATGGGAATCGACGGCAACGATTGATTTCGGACGGAAATCACAGTGATCGAATCTGCTGTATATCGGCGGGAAAATAGTTAGGTGTATGGGCCCCTTAACAGAGTGAGGCACTTCCAACAATACGCTCTCTATTTAGCTGTCCAGATCTTGGTGAAAGATTATGCCCCGCTGCTGGGCAGGTAGAATATCTGATCCTGGATATTAGCTTTAAACTCTCACTGTTGGTAAATAAGCTTCCCTGTATTCTAAAATAAAAAATAAAAATGCAATTACCGGATAATTAGTGATCGCATCTCATGAATAATCAATGGGGGCACCTGCAGAAGGCTCAGCTCACAGGGGATTGCAGAGCTATTCCTGCCTTCATACAAAGCAAAGCACAAGATGATTAGGCCAAGCAAAGATAATCTTTTACCTCCGTATTTTGCCATATTTTTAATCTGATTAACTACTACAAATGTAAAATAAGAATTAAAAAACATGAACAAGTTCCCGAAATGGGGCTGCTGCACATGGAATGGGGCTGCATAAGGAATTGGGGCTGCACTCTGCATATGTAATCTTGGGTTACTGCTGCACATATAAGAAGTGTACCCTACATGAGTGGGCTGCATATGCCATGGGGGCTATTGCTGCACATACAATAGGGGGCTGCTGCACATATAACAACAACAAAACATTTGTAAAGTGCTTTTCTTGTCTCAGGTCAGTACATAGTGGTTTGTACAGAAGAAAAAGTTATGTGATTTCAAATGCCAAACTAAATAGGTAGCTTTTCAGTTTTGATTTAAGCGTGTCCAGGGTTGGAGCTGTCTTGATTCAGTGTTGCAAGGAATTCTATAGGGTAGGGGCAGCATGACAGAAGGCTCTGGCTTCATAGCTTTTTAGTTAAACTCTTTAGTTGAGGATGGTCAAATTAGTGTATTAGATCCTTTTGATCTGAGTTTACATAGTTATTTTGGTCGGAAAAAGACATACGTCCATCAAGTTCAACCAGAAAATAAACTACAACACTAGCCTGCACCCTCACATATTGCTGTTGATCCAGAGGAAGGTGAAAACCGTTACACTGTGGGTGATGACTAGTAATGTCACGAACCTCCGATTTTCGGTTCGCGAACACGTAAAAGTTCGCGAACCGCAATAGACTTCAATGGGGAGGCGAACTTTGAAAAATAGAAAAAATTATGCTGGCCAAAAAAGTGATGGAAAAGATGTTTCAAGGGGTCTAACACCTGGAGGGGGGCATGGCGGAGTGGGATACATGCCCAAAGTCCCGGGGGGAAATCTGGATGTGACGCAAAGCAGCGTTTTAAGGGCAGAAATCACATTGAATGCTAAATTGCAGGCCTAACGTGCTTTCAAACATCTTGCATGTGTATACATCAATCAGGGAGTGTAATTAGAGTACTGCTTCACACTGACACACCAAACTCACTGTGTAACGCACTGCAAACAGCTGTTTGCGTAGTGACTGCCGTGCTGGACTGATGCGCAACATGGCCAGAGTGCAGGCCGTGGCGGTTTTCCAGCCCATATGGTCGCCGGGCTGTGGTAGCTCAATGATAGAACAACAGTGACTGTCCAGCTGATTAAATTTAGTCTGTCCACAATGAAGCAACGGCCTTATTATCTTCTTGTATGTAGGTAGGCATAGGTAGGAGTCCCAGTATAGGTAGGTAGGCATAGGTAGGTGCCTCAGTAGTAAGCTAGGTATAGGTAGGAGACCCAGTATAGGTAGGTAGGCATAGGTAGGTGTCCCAGTAGTTAGCTAGGCATAGGTAGGAGACCCAGTATAGGTAGGTAGGCATAGGTAGGTATCCCAGTAGTTAGCTAGACATAGGTAGGTGCCTCAGTAGTTAGCTAGGCATAGGTAGGAGACCCAGTATAGGTAGGTAGGCATAGGTAGGTGTCCCAGTAGTTAGCTAGGCATAGGTAGGAGTCCCAGTATAGGTAGGTAGGCATAGGTAGGAGTCCCAAAATAGGTAGGTAGGCATAGGTAGGAGTCCCAATATAGGTAGGTAGGCATAGGTAGGTGCCTCAGTAGTTAGCTAGGCATAGGTAGGAGACCCAGTATAGGTAGGTAGGCATAGGTAGGTCCCCTAGTATAGGTAGGTAGGTAGGTGCCCCCGTATAGGTAAGTAGGTGCCCCAGTAGTTAGGTAGGCATAGGTAGATGTCCCAGTATAGATAGTTAGGCAGGGCCTGTCTGGCACAGTAATAACAATTACCAAGGTCCAGCTGCAAAAGATAGGGCTGTATAATGTCAGTGTCAGTGAGCAACACACAAAAAAAAACACATCAGAAAAACATTAGCTCTCAAAAGAGCTGTTGAGGGGTGCTATTTTAGCAATAACAATCATCAGGAGCAAGCCAAGAGCCTAAATAATCTTTCCCTAGGAGAAAAAATCTGCAGCAGCTGTCCCTAGTCTGTCTATTTGCAGCAGGCACACGAGTGAGTGTCATGGCCAGCAAGCCTGCCTTATATAAGGGGGGGAGCTTCAGGGCTTAGTGTAGCCTGAATGGCTACAATGTGCCTGCTGACTGTGATGTAGAGGGTCAGAGTTGACCCTCATAGTGCATTATGGGGCGAATCGAACTTCCGGAAAAGTTCGCCTGGAACCGTTCGCTACATCTCTAGTGATGACACAGTTATTATTATTATTATTTATTGTATTTATAAAGCGCCAACATACAGTTGCAACACAACCTTCAGGTATCCAGGGCCTAGGTCTTGTTGAATGTTAGCATACCAATTTTGAAAAGGATTCTCCATTTTATAGGTGGTCAGTGTAGTGAGCAAAGGATTGCTGTTATGTGGCAATGGCGGGGTTGGCTTGTTTAGTCTTGCGGCAGCATTCTGTACTAGCTGCAGGTGGTGTAGATCTTTATTTGGAAGGCCTGCAGAGGGCATTGCAATAGTCCAGCTGTGATGTGATGAAGGCGTGAAATGGGGTTGGAAGACTCTCTGAAGAAATAAGGTGCTACAATTTTGCAATATTCCTTAGGCCCCGTTCACGCTTGGAACCGCAATTGTGTTTTGCAAATCGCATTCCAGTCACAAGGAGAAAGTTTGCGAAGTTCTCTACCCTCAGTGGTGCTGACTGTGTCTGGAGCTTCTTTGCTTATCAGGATGGAACACTGGCCTCTGTCTCTGGCCAAGAGCAAGTCATTGCAGATCTGGACAAAGGCTGTTTCACAACAAAAGTATGGACAAGCGCCATCAACCAGATTAATAAAAGTATACGTCATGGGAGTGCGCAGAAAGGAATAAGAAACACATGTCTTTAACCACTTTACCACCACGGGTGCGTATATCTACGCTCCTTTTAACACCCTTTCCTAACCAGGAGCATAGATATAAGCACCTCCCGCCGATGTCCGCGCTCCCGCTCGCTCGTGCACGCCGCTGGCCGCTCGGGAAAAGACGTTCCCGTTCGTTGATCTCAGCCCCCCAGGGTTAGCCAGGATGGATGGTATATACAGCATATCAAAATTACAGTACAAATATTAATATTGTGTAAATAACACTGTGCAAGTACACACTCCCACAATACTAGTCTATATATAATATACAAAATACAGTGCAATGACAGGTTATATGAGGTCAGTATATAGGATGGGCAACCATCAACAAATGTGCAAATAGCAAGAATAAAGTGCAGAACCTGAATGAGAACACAAGATATAGGCCTCGATTCATCAAGACTTACCGAATCAATTACCGACCTCTCGGTAAAATACCGAACTCGATAAGTTGATTTCAGGATTCATCAAAGTTATCTACAGCTGTTAGTGAGCATTCGGTAATCATTCGGTAATGATGCGATAAAACGGAAGAAAGGGCAATTCATGAAAATGAAAGTGGGCGTGGTTTAGCGTTACATTTAGGATAAGTTCTCTCCTTCACTGCTCTGTCGTTATTCCTTCAGATCATTGCTGACAGAGAAGATGGAGCCATTTGAAGTGGTTATGTATCAGCTGAGAGTGATTCAAAGGCGCAGAAGGGCAAGAATAAGGTCTAGAACCAAATCAATTTGCAAGAGAATGGATTTATTTGCTATAACAGGACATCTGCATTTCTCTTGAATCATCTTGTAGGAGAACACAGGCAGTGCCAGGGTTAGCTAATTTGCTAGCTGCACTACATCTTATCAGAAAAGGCTCCTATCAAGCCGTAGCTGGCGAAATTGTGGGATTGTCCCAAGCCACTTTCAGAATCCTGGTCCAGGTGTTACGCCCTATTCAGAATGTTGCTACGTAGTGTTCAAAGGACTGCCTTTTACCCACAATTACACGGGAATCTTATGGCCTTGTGTTAAATTACCGCTGTAAAATGGAAATATCGACATGTTACTGAATGGTTACCGAATTGTAATCGAATTCACACGGAATGCGGAAAAACCTTGATAAAAACAACTAGAAATCGATAAACTTCGAATTCGGTAATTTAACGAACTAGAAAAAGTTATCGCAATTCGCAAAGACAATGATGAATCGAGGCCCTAATCCCCAAACACTTTATTATAGCGATTTGCACATTTGTTGATGTTATAGTTTTTGTCACAGAGAGGTGATCATTATAACCACTACACCAGTAAAGAACTCATGCAATGAGTGGAGGTGGGCCCCAGTGCAGTCTCATCCTCTGCTATTGCTGCACCTCTGCCTGTTGCACAAGGAAGATGAGATCAGATGAAGGAAACTTTCATTCAGATATACACTAGTTAAAGAGGACCTGCCCCTTCCCTCTGTACCGGATAATAAATATTTTTTGAGTCCAAATGGATTTTGTGTTTGATTAGAGAGAAGAGGCAGTAGCTGCGGTTTCTGAGCGACCTCAATTTCCGGTTGGCAGGTAGCTTATTTGGAGGTGACAGTGACACTAATTCCCACCTAAACATACACATTTCTCTGGTATCTCTACATCCCGACAGCTTCGGACAAGATAGAACATCTCCGCTCATCCTGAGACATGCGGGATTCTTCTTAAACCATCTTACAGACTTCGAATATAAACGCCTGACAGGGTAGGGGTGCCCCGCTCTCAAGCCATCCTAATTGGCTCAAACAACCAATCAAATTTTACTTCCCCAGAAAGCCTGAAAGAAAATGATAGTGAGAATCTCGTTGATCTATAGAAGCGTCTGTGCTGTCTGGAGGCAGCGACACACCTTAATACCTGCTAATAAGCTGATCTCAGTTGGCATTGAAGGTGTTGAACTTTTTCACTGTGGCTGAATGAGGTAAGTGTAGTTTTTCAAGAGTGAAAGGTCCAGGATGATTAAAAAGTAAAAATCACACAGTCGCTTATCGTGACCTTGAGACTGTACTGTGTGTTGTAACATCTGAAACTATGGCGGCCGCGGATACGCAGGCTAGACCTGCAGCCGCCTTTGTTCCCTGTTCACAGGCCTTGTCTGTTCCGGCGGCGTCCAGCTTGCCGGGAACGGCATTGTCTCTGGCTCATAGGGTCTCTGTATCACGCGCGCGCGCGAAGACAGGACCTTTATGCTGGAAGAAGGCACGTCAGCTGACCTGCCGGTCGCCTGACGTCAGGAGTGACTCGCGCTGCTCGGATTGGCTGATTGTTAGGGGTCGTGGCGCTGGGCTCTCCTCGGCTTCTTAAGCCTTCACAGATCATTGGCAACTTGTCTGCTGTTGCGAATAAACTCGTGTTAGCGCTCAGACCTAGTGAGGTTTCTGTTGATGATAGATGTGTATGCAGTGTTTGCGATATACATCTATCTATAGTTGGTTATTATTACATTGTATTTCTGATAACCTGTGTATGATTCTGACTACTCTCTGACCTTGCTATTGCTAAACGATTCTGTACCTCTGCCTTTCTGACTTTAGTTGCTGAACCTCTGCCTGATATTAACTACTCTCTCGCCTACCGATTTGGTACTATCTCTGCCTGTCTGTTATCGAATCTTGCCTGTCTGACTATTCTACTCACCAGTGGGCCATAGCCACTGGTGAGGTGCTCTAGCTATTAGAACCTACCAGCCCCTCTAGTAAGGTTCAGACACTTGCATAGCTCCAGTGACTGATAGTACCTTGCCAGCTCCTCTGGCAAGGTCTAGCTAAACTTGTCAGTCATTTGTGCTGTCAGGACCGTAACCAGCTCCTCTGGTAAGGTTTAGCCAAACTTCTTATTCTCTCATTATTAGTACTTTGCCAGCTCCTCTGGTAAAGGTATTGTTATTTGTGTTGGTAAACTCTCCAGCTCCTCTGGAGAAGTCTATACTGTTGCAGCTAGTACCCACCAGCTCCTCTGGTGAGGTCTACCACTATTGTTGCAGCTAGTACCCACCAGCTCCTCTGGTGAGGTCTAGCACTGTTGTTGCAGATAGTACTCACACCAGCTCCTCTGGTGAGATCTATCCATTTATTCTACTGTTGCACCAAACACCACACCTTACTCTCAGCTAGCTATACTAGTATTATTGGTGATACTGCAGATCACCACATAATCAAGTATAGTGTCTGTAGTATTGGTGATTGTGCAGATCACAAATAATCAGACGTCTGAGTTGCAGCACCCAATCGTTACATGTGTACTCCTATTTGTTATTGCCTGAAGAAGCGGGAATATACTTGCGAAATGCGTTGCACTGTTTATTGGTGTATATAAATAAACTTGTTTGTATTAAAATTGACGGTATTATGTCTACTTCGGGGAGATGAGTCCACCACTGCCTCCCGAGGAATTGTAAAGCTTTTAATACATTTTATTCTTTTGGCGCCTCTGTTCTCCTTACAAAAAGTAAACATCTACTTACCTGGGGCTTCCTCCAGCCCCTGGCAGCCGTCCTATTCCCTCGCCGCAGCTCAGCTCCACGCTGATGGTCTGGGGTCCTCTCCTGTACAATTTTCCTCCTGCACTTCAGCGTGAGCAGTCACGCTGACGTCATCCGGACTGTACTGCACAGTTGTAGTAGTTCTGTGCCTGCGCAGTACAGTCCAGATAACGTGGGTGCGTCGTACGCTGAAGCGCAAGTAGATGCCTGGTGAGGTCGGCATCTGCACCGGAGGGGACCGGGAGCCACGGCGAGGGCACAGGACGGCTGCCAGGGGCTGGAGGAAGCCCGAGGTAAGTAGATTTTTCCTTTTTAATCATCCTGGACATTCCCTCAAGACCTCGTTCACATTACACGTGTTGCTGTCCATACGTGTGCAAGGAGGCAGACACACGCGCACATCAGAAGTGCATAGACTGCGCTGTCTGATGTTCACTCTGCATGTGTTCCGTACCGGAGCAGTGCGCAAACGCACGCTGCATGCATTTTTTAGCAAAATGCACGGCTGACCCATTCACTACAGTGAATGGGTATCAGTCACCCAACGCATGCAAACACAGATGGCATGTGATCCATATGTGTTGCATTCCGATCGGACGGCCATCAGTGTGTGATGATGTGAACGAAGCCTTAAAGGGAACCTAAATGGAGAAGGATATGGATGTTTCCTTTTAAAATAATACCAGTTGCCTGACTCTCCTGCAGATCCAGTGTCTATAATACTCTCAGCCACAACCCCTGAACAAGCATGCAGATCAGGTGCTCCGAATGAAGTCAGACTGGATTAGCTGCATGCGTGTGTCAGGTGTGTGATTCAGCCACTACTGCAGCCAAAGAGTTCAGCAGGACTGCCGGGCAACTGGTATTGTTTAAAAGGAAACATCCATATCCCTTCTCAGTTACAGTAAGGTTCCCTTTACAGGATCACTAATGCAAAAAAGTGTATACATTAAAATATATACAGCAAAAGTATTCGGCCCCCTAGAAGTTTTCCACATTTTGTCATATTACTGCCACAAACATGAATCAATTTTATTGGAATTCCACATGAAAGACCAATACAAAGTGGTGTACATGTGAGAAGTGGAACGAAAATCATACATGATTTCAAACATTTTTTACAAATAAATAAGTGCAAAGTGGGGTGTGCATGATTATTCAGCCCCCTTTGGTCTGAGTGCAGTCAGTTGCCCATAGACATTGCCTGATGAGTGATAATGACTAAATAGAGTGCACCTGTGTGTAATCTAATGTCAGTACAAATACAGCTGCTCTGTGACGGCCTCAGAGGTTGTCTAAGAGAATATTGGGAGCAACACCACCATGAAGTCCAAAGAAGACACCAGACAGGTCAGGGATAAAGTTATTGAGAAATTTAAAGCAGGCTTAGGCTAGAAAAAGATTTCCAAAGCCTTGAACATCACACGGAGCACTGTTCAAGCGATCATTCAGAAATGGAAGGAGTATGGCACAACTGTAAACCTACCAAGACAAGGCCATCCACCTAAACTCACAGGCCGAACAAGGAGAGCACTGATCAGAAATGCAGCCAAGAGGCCCATGGTGACTCTGGACAAGCTGCAGAGATCTACAGCTCAGGTGGGGGAATCTGTCCATAGGACAACTATTAGGCATGCACTGCACAAAGTTGGCCATTATGGAAGAGTGACAAGAAGAAAGGCATTGTTAACAGAAAAGCATAAGAAGTCCCATTTGCAGTTTGCCACAAGCCATGTGGGGGACACAGTAAACATGTGGAAGAAGGGGCTCTGGTCAGATGAGCAGTATGAGGAGAGGGCAGCTGTCCACATCTGTGGTGCTGAATGAGCTGTATAAGACACAGCAGTATGAGGCGAGGGCAGCTGTCCGCATCTGTGGTGCTGAATGATCTGCATAAGACACAGCAGTATGAGGAAGAGAGGGGAGCTGTCTGCATCTGTGGTGCTGAATGAGCTGCATAAGACACAGCAGTATGGCTTCCTATCCAGTCCAGAATCAGATTCAAGATACTGTGTCTGACCTACAAATCTGTCCACAAAACCTGTCCAACCTACATTTCCGATCTTTCTCAGAGGTACACACCTAGCCGCTCACTCCGCTCTTCCAATGAACTTCGCCTAACCGCCCCCCGCATCACCCAGTCCCATGCACGCCTCCAGGACTTCTCAAGAGCTGCTCCAACACTATGGAACTCCCTACCTCCACCCATTAGGGCAGCCCCCTCCTTCAACATCTTCAAGAAAGCCCTCAAAACTCACCTTTTCACTCTGGCCTACCACCCCTCACAAGTGCTCTAAACCTACAGCTGAACTCTGGTCCCCTACCATTCGTGTCCTTACCTCTCTCTCTAGATTGTAAGCCTTTGGGCAGGGTCCTCCTCCTTTTTGTGTCCTACCTGATCTTGCACCTCCATTACTGTACACCCATGCTATGGATCTGAGTGAACCTAACTTGCCTAATCTCCATGTTCCAATCCAGTGACTAACTAAGCATTACCTTGTACTCATACTGTGCTGTGTGATCTCCATGCTCCATCCAGTGACTAAGCATTACCTGGTACTCATACTGTGCTGCGTGATCTCCATGCTCCCCTCCAGTGACTAAGCATTACCTTGTACTCATACTGTGCTGTGTGATCTCCATGCTCCATCCAGTGACTAAGCATTACCTTGTATTCATACTGTGCTGTGTGATCTCCATGCTCCCCTCCAGTGACTAAGCATTACCTTGTACTCATACTGTGCTGTGTGATCTCCATGCTCCCCTCCAGTGACTAAGCATTACCTTGTACTCATACTGTGCTGTGTGATCTCCATGCTCCCCTCCAGTGATTAAGCATTACCTTGTACTAATACTGTGCTGTGTGATCTCCATGCTCCATCCAGTGACTAAGCATTACCTTGTACTCATACTGTGCTGTGTGATCTCCATGCTCCCCTCCAGTGACTAAGCATTACCTTGTACTCATACTGTGCTGTGTGATCTCCATGCTCCATCCAGTGACTAAGCATTACCTTGTATTCATACTGTGCTGTGTGATCTCCATGCTCCATCCAGTGACTAAGCATTACCTTGTACCCATACTGTGCTGTGTGATCTCCATGCTCCCATCCAGTGACTAAGCATTACCTGGTACTCATACTGTGCTGTGTGATCTCCATGCTCCCCTCCAGTGACTGACTAAGCATTACCTGGTACTCATACTGTGCTGTGTGATCTCCATGCTCCATCCAGTGACTAAGCATTACCTTGTACTCATACTGTGCTGTGTGATCTCCATGCTCCCATCCAGTGACTAAGCATTACCTTGTACTCATACTGTGCTGTGTGATCTCCATGCTCCATCCAGTGACTAAGCATTACCTTGTACTCATACTGTGCTGTGTGATCTCCATGCTCCATCCAGTGACTAAGTATTACCTTGTACTCATACTGTGCTATGTGATCTCCATGCTCCCCTCCAGTGACTAAGCATTACCTTGTACTCATACTGTGCTGTGTGATCTCCATGCTCCATCCAGTGACTAAGCATTACCTTGTACTTATACTGTGCTGTGTGATCTCCATGCTCCCATCCAGTGACTGACTAAGCATTACCTTGTACTCATACTGTGCTGTGTGATCTGGTTTTCTTGTATTCCTGTATTGTCATATTGCTGTATGTCACCCCTAAATATTGTCTGTAACCTAAATTAATGTTCAGCGCTGCGTAATATGTTGGCGCTTTATAAATACAATAAATCAATAAATATGAGGAGAAGGGAGCTGTCTGCATCTGTGGTGCTGAATGAGCTGCATAAGACACAGCAGTATGAGGAGGAGAGAGGAGCTGTCTGCATCTGTGGTGCTGAATGAGCTGCATAAGACACAGCAGTATGAGGAGGAGAGGGGAGCTGTCTGCATCTGTGGTGCTGTATGAGCTGCATAAGACACAGCAGTATGAGGAGGAGAGAGGAGCTGTCTGCATCTGTGGTGCTGAATGAGCTGCATAAGACACAGCAGTATGAGGAGAGGGGAGCTGTCTGCATCTGTGGTGCTGTATGAGCTGCATAAGACACAGCAGTATGAGGAGAGGGGAGCTGTCTGCATCTGTGGTGCTGTATGAGCTGCATAAGACACAGCAGTATGAGAAAAGAGGAGCTGTCTGCATCTGTGGTGCTGAATGAGCTGCATAAGACACAGCAGTATGCGGAGGAGAGGGGAGCTGTCTGCATCTGTGGTGCTGAATGAGCTGCATAAGACACAGCAGTATGAGCAGAGGGGAGCTGTCTGCATCTGTGGTGCTGAATGAGCTGCATAAGACACAGCAGTATGAGGAGGAGAGAGGAGCTGTCTGCATCTGTGGTGCTGAATGAGCTGCATAAGACACAGCAGTATGAGGAGGAGAGGGGAGCTGTCTGCATCTGTGGCGCTGAATGAGCTGCATAAGACACAGCAGTATGAAGAGGAGAGGGGAGCTGTCTGCATCTGTGGTGCTGAATGAGCTGCATAAGACACAGCAGTATGAGGAGAAGAGGGGAGCTGTCCACATCTGTGGTGCTGAATGAGCTGCATAAGACACAGCAGTATGAGCAGAGGGGAGCTGTCTGCATCTGTGGTGCTGAATGAGCTGCATAAGACACAGCAGTATCGGCATGTGTTAAAGGGACTCCAAGCAGTGCGGAAACTATGGAAAGATGCATACCATTTTGAAGCTCTCTTTCTGCTCTTTCCAATGATATATAAACCGCCGCCCTACGCCTTTTAGTTTGCTATTTTCGCGATCGAAATCGCGGCCGCCGCGATTTTGTTCGCGAAAATATTGAGAACTAAAAGGCGTAGGGCTGCGGTTTATATATCGTTGGAAAGAGGAGAAAAAGAACTTGAAAATGGTATGCATCTTTCCATAGTTTCTGCACTGCTTGGAGTCCCTTTAAATATACTCAATGTTATATCTATCATTTAAATTTGTATATTATGTATTATTAAATGCTAAAATGAAGGAGAGCTGATAGAGAGGACCAGTGTGGTCTAATTTTAAAACTTTGTTTATTGTTTTTTAATTCTTTTTGGCATTAGTGACTAGGGGTGTAGCTGGAGCAAGGTTAGTGGCTAACTGAGAAGGGGGGGATTAGGAGTGTGGCAGGGGTGTGTTTTAAACAGTCCTTCTTTCGTACTGTAAAAAGTTGGGAGGTATGTAATAAGTATAGCAACTCATCTTATTTCACAAACAATACAATTGAAATCAAAAGGAAGTAAAGACCTGAGTGAGATTGGCATATAATCTCCTAGCTCCTGATGTATGTCACGTGACATGCCAGAACTGTCGGGAGCTGTATGGCTGCTGCAGAAAAGAGAAGAGGAACTGATCAGCGCAGGGGGCAGGTCAATATTTCATTGCTTTACTACTTGCTTCTCTGTAGTTCAGGAAGGGGGTACCTAGGGGAAGGGGGCGATAACTTGCTGGGGGGAGGGTTGCTTTGGCGACGCTTGCTATGGAATTTGGCAGAAGGGTGCAATACTGGCTATTTTCTATGTGTGAGGGGTGGCGATATGGTAGTCACATTTGTTTGAGGGGAAGGGGGAATTGTGACAGGACTTGTTATGGGGGAGAAAGGAGGTATATTTTTATTTTTTTTATTTCTGGTAACAATACCAGTTGCCTGGCTGTCCTGCTGATCCTCTGCCTCTAATACATTTAGCCATGGCCCCTGAAAAGGCATGCAGCAGATCAGGTGTTGCACCGAGTGGTTTTTGAAGTGTTCCGCAAACCGCTTCCGCCTGTGAAAACGCTTGCCTAATGTATTTCAATGGGATGGTGCAAACCGCAAACGTGGGTCCTGCAGCACTTTTGAGGTTTGCAGAAGCGTTTCTGCCTCAATGTAAAGTATAGGAAAAGCTCAAATTGTTCTGGAAAGCGCCAGATCAGAGCGGTTTTCCAGGCATTTTTGTTACAGAAGCTGTTCAGTAACAGTTTTACTGTAACAATATATGAAATCTACTAGACCAAAACACTCCAGAAAACGCTAGCCATGTTTAGAAAACCTCTCTCCACATGACTAGAATCGCTCTGAAATCTGCTTCAGAAACCTCCAGCGTTTTGCGGATCTGCTACAGGTTTTTGGTGTGCACTGGGCCTTTCTGACAAAAAAATCTGACAATATTAGCTGCATACTTGTTTCAGACACTACTGATGCCAGAACGATCATCAGGACTGCCAGGTAAGGCTCTGTTCACATTATAAATTGCCAGCGCTATTTCAAGCGCTGAGCGATTTATTGAGATTTTCTTAATCGCCTTTCCCTGCACCTTCTAAGCGCTCTTCAAGCGCTTTGGCACAGCAATTTTTTTTTCACTTCCTGATGTCAGTGAGGAAGTGAACTCTTTCACCCGGAAATGAATAAATACAATGTATTTATTCATAGAAGCGCTGGGGAAATCACTATACAAAGCACCTTTCAAGTGCCCCTATATCTTCCATTGAGCCTAAGCACTCAAAAAAGTGGTACAGGCATCGCTTTTGTAAGTGGATCACAATCAAACCGCGTACATGTGAACGCTCTCATAGGGAATCCTTGCACAAACGCTTGCAGGGCGATTTCTGAAATCACCGGCGCTTATAAAAACCTGAAAACGCTCATAGTGTGAACAAGCCCTAACTGGTATTGTTTAAAGTGGACCTGAACTCAGGATGTCCTTTCTGCTCTAAAAGATACTCAACAGCATAATAACCTTTGAACAAAAAACATTTCTTAGTTACCACTGATACAATACAATTCCTAAAATAAGTCTGCACAGTTTCTACTTCCTGATTCATGGAAGCAGACAGATTGTTTACAGGCTGTGCTTTCACATGGTCTTATCTGCCATCTCTGCCATAAGCAGTCATGTGACACAGGGGAGAGATCAAATTACAACTTGTGATTAAACACAAATGAGGGGGAATTAGACAGGCTAAACTCTCTAAATACACACAGGGTGCATTCCTCTATGTATTGCTTCAGTCCTGTGCAAGACGTCAGGTCCACTTTAAAGGGAAATAAATATGGCAGCCTCCATGTCCCGCTTCCTTCAGGTTCCCTTCAAGGTGATTACATTTGAGGTTAGCAGTTGGCTGATGGTGTAATGGTTAAGGGCTCTGCCTCTGACACAGGAGACCAGGGTTCGAATCTCGGCTCTGCCTATTCAGTAAGCCAGCACCTATTCAGTAGGAGACCTTTGGCAAGTCTCCCTTACACTGCTACTGCCAATAGAGCGCACCCTAGTGGCTGCTGCTCTGCTCTGGCGCTTTGAGTCCGCAAGGAGAAAAGCGCAATATAAATGTTATTTGTCTTGTCTTGTCTTGTTTGTCAGTGGGGGAGGGGTTAGGTTGGACCCTGCAGAGGAGGCCTCCATAAAGTTGTCACAGGGATCCCATAGTTTGTAGCTGTGTCCTGTCTGCCTATCAGTATTCCTGATGTTATCTTTGTTTTAGCATTCTTGCCTTCCTAAGCTGGTGTGATGGAGAGATAATTGTGCAGTCATTAGTATCCTTGGCGTAAGCAGTTTCCTGCAGCTTATCTTCTATAATCTGATCGTGTTTGATTAAAAAATGATCACATTTAATCCTCAAAACATGATGGCATTAGATACGATGGTGTTGTTGGTGAATCAAATATGGTCCCATTTTAACACATGTGGCCAGCATTATGTTTTATTGAATCTGGCAGAAATGTTACAATTGCTTTTGATGACTGGAGTCCAATTGTATCTTAAAGGACACCTGAACTAAGAGGAATATGGAGGCAGACATATTTATTTCCTATTAAACAATGCACATTGCCTGGCTGTCCTACTGATCTTCATACTTTTAGCCATAGACCCTGGACAAGCATGCAGATCAGGTGTTCTGACTGCAGTCTGACTATATTTGCTGCATGCTTGTTTCAGGTGTGTGATCCAGTAACTAATTTTCATGAAGGAGTCCGCACAGAAACCATAGAAGCAATAAACGTGAAGTATTTATTCTCCCATCACATACATGAGCAGACACGGTCTGACCTGCTTAGGTCGACGCACGTTTCGGGGCCACGCAGGGTGCCCTTTGTCAAGACAGATAGCAGATAGCAGGTGTATGTCTTATCTGCTATCTGTCTTGACAAAGGGGACCCTGCGTGGCCCCGAAACGTGCGTCGACCTAAGCAGGTCAGACCGTGTCTGCACATGTATGTGATGGGAGAATAAATACTTCACGTTTATTGCTTCTACGGTTTGTGTGCGGACTCCTTCATGAAAATTACTTGCACATTGCCTGGGGGTCCAGCACCAGCCTACCTACCGACGTGTGTGCGATCCTTGTATTGGAAATTTTGTGATCCAGTAACTACTCATGCCAAGACGCAGGACATATAGTGATGAGTACAATTTTTGCATAATCGTCATTACAATGTAAAATCAAAATTGCAAAATTTTGGGTTAAATGGTAATTAATTTTGTTTGTAACCCTTAGGAACCCTTAGGCTGTGCAAGTCAAATGAAACACTGCTGCTCTCCTGCCTCCCCCCTCCTCACTCACTGCCAGACTCCTCACACAGTACAACATGCTGCTTTTCCCCAATGCTGCTCTCCTGCCTCTCCCCTCCTCACTCACTGTCAGACTCCTCACACAGCACAACAAGCTGCTTTTCCCCAATGCTGCTCTCCTGCCTCTCCCCTCCTCACTCACTGTCAGACTCCTCACACAGCACAACAAGCTGCTTTACCCCAATGCTGCTCTCCTGCCTCCCCCCTCCTCACTCACTGCCAGACTCCTCACACAGCACAACAAGCAGCTTTCCCCCAATGATGCTCTCCTGCCTCCCCCCTCCTCACTCACTGCCAGACTCCTCACACAGCACAACAAGCTGCTTTTCCCCAATGCTGCTCTCCTGCATCCCTCCTCCTCACTGTCAGACTCCTCACACAGCACAACAAGCTGCTTTCCCCAATGCTGCTCTCCTGCCTCCCCCCTCCTCACTCACTGTCATACTCCTCACACAGCACAACAAGCTGGTTTTCCCCAATGCTGCTCTCCTGCCTCCCCGCTCCTCACTCACTGTCAGCCTCCTCACACAGCACAACAAGCTGCTTTACCCCAATGCTGCTCTCCTGCCTCCCCCTCCTCACTCACTGTCATACTCCTCACACAGCACAACAAGCTGGTTTTCCCCAATGCTGCTCTCCTGCCTCCCCCCTCCTCACTCACTGCCAGACTCCTGACACAGCACAACAAGCTGCTTTTCCCCAATGCTGCTCTCCTGCCTCCCCCCTCCTCACTCACTGCCAGACTCCTCACACAGCACAACAAGCTGCTTTTCCCCAATGATGCTCTCCTGCATCCCTCCTCCTCACTGTCAGACTCCTCACACAGCACAACAAGCTGCTTTCCCCAATGCTGCTCTCCTGCCTCCCCCCTCCTCACTCACTGTCATACTCCTCACACAGCACAACAAGCTGGTTTTCCCCAATGCTGCTCTCCTGCCTCCCCCCTCCTCACTCACTGTCAGACTCCTCACACAGCACAACAAGCTGCTTTTCCCCAACGATGCTCTCCTGCCTCCCCCCTCCTCACTCACTGTCAGACTCCTCACACAGCACAACAAGCTGCTTTTCCCTAATGATGCTCTCCTGCCTCCCCCTCCTCACTCACTGTCAGGCTCCTCACACAGCACAACAATCTGCTTTTCCCCAATGCTGCTCTCCTGCCTCCCCGCTCCTCACTCACTGTCAGCCTCCTCACACAGCACAACAAGCTGCTTTTCCCCAATGATGACCTCTTCACCTCGCTCTCCTCTCACTTCTCCTCCTACTCTGACTGCATGCTGTTAGTGTAAACACAGAGCAAACATGCCACCCCTGTAATTTCTGTGCCTGATGCAAATGTTTCACCTTGCTTCATGAGAGAACCGGCCCTGGCTACAAATACACATTTCTTCTCACACCTGAGGCCCTGGAGTTTTTTCTCTCTCAGGAAAAGCTGATTTAGGTTAACTGAAAGTGGACCTGAACTTTTGCACAGGACAGAAGGAAAACCGAGAAATGCACCCTGTATATATTTAGAGATTTTAGCCTGTCTGATTCCCTCTCATCTGTGACTAATCACAACTGTAATTTGATCTCTCAGCTGTGTCAGCTGGATGCCAGGACAGAGTAGCTAATTTGTAAACAGAGGATGTTTGCTTCCGTGGAAGCAGGAAGTAGACACATTGCACATTTTTAGGAGGATTTGCATCAGCTGTAACAAGGAAATGCTTTTCTTTAAAGCTTATTACGCTGTTGCTTATCTTTTAGAGCTGAGAGGAAGTTCTGAGTTCAGGTCCGCTTGAAGACCGGTGACCACTAACCCTCTCATCAGCATCAGGTGACTAGATGCGTTGACACTGAGCCAATAGGAGCAGCTTAGTAATGCTGCGTACACGCTGGCGACTATGGTCATTTGAAACAGCTCATTAACGATCGTTCCGCCGACAATCGGAGAAAAAACTTTACCCAACGATCATTAACACGAACAACAAAATAACGACATCGGGAAGATGGAAAAATCCAACCTTATGGATCGGATCTACCGACAATCGTTACAAAACTATAGTGTGTACAGACATCGGCCGAGAACGATCGTTACAAGGACCAATGCGCCTGCGTTGAATTCTGCCCAGCTTCAGTACTTCCTTTGTAGCGCGACCGTAAAGATTGTTACATTGCTCATTTCAATTAAACTTTGTTTTCAAGTTAACAATCATATATTTGTATCTATTGTAACTCCATGTTGGTGGGTTTTTTTTTATTTTATATAAATATGTACGCAACATTTCCTTCTGATCGTTCTTTTCTGCGAGAACGATCGTTAAAATGTGTGATCGTTGCATCCCATCGTTGCATTCCTATCGTTGCCGTATCGTTCTTCTTTCAATTATCGTTCCTAGCGAACGATCGTTATCGCAAGTGTGTACGTAGCTTTAGACAGGTAGAGGGCGGGACCATAAATGCAATATTCCGACCTGCTGCATTTTCATGACACCAGCACAATGCGAACCAGGCCTAAGGAAATCTGCATAATAATGTTCTCACAGGTTCGTGTCACTGTGTGCTCTGCATTTAGACACAGGGTCACTTTAAGATTAGCTCACACACATCAAGTGAAAGGACTAAATCTATGGGGGAAATGTTTATCACCTTGCAGAGTTTAACCTCCTAAGCAGTAACCGCAAGTTCAGCTCGGGGTGATAAAAACATGCCAGGAGCGGTAACCCCGCGCTGAACTCATGGGTTTTAACTCACCTCCCGGGGGATCCCAACATCAGCCGCCATTCTCCTTCCTCTCCTCCGAGGCTCTGCTTCCCCCTGGTGAGATCGCCGGCTGTCGTCATGATGACAGCCAGCAATCTCACTATAGGGTTACAGCGCCACCCGGAGGGCGGAGGAAAAAAGGCAGCGCTGGATCCCAGGGAGGTGAGGGAGTGCTGGGCTGCTGCAGAACTCTCTAGCAACAGGATTTTTTCCAGGTTTTAGGACCAAAAAGCATGCTAAAAATTGTACTGCTTTTCCACCCTAAAATCCAGAAAGAATCATAACACCGAGGGGGTTAAAACATCCTGAAAATTGATTGTGTGCTGCTGTCTTTTCAAAATCAATTTTCTGACAACATGAAAGACATTTTCTCAAGCTTCGATTTTTCTTAGGATATGTGAAAATTCCCAAAGTTGAAATGGATCAAAGACCATGTTTTTTTTTTGTTTTTTGAAAAGTCCAACATGTCCACCACTGAGAAGGAATGGATAATAAGAACAGCTTCTGGTAAAGAGGAATTGTTGTGTGAATGAAATTAGGAGGAATAAAACTGTTTTTACAATATTCATTTATAGATGATTTAGTCAGTGTTTGCGCATTGTAAAATCTTTCCTCTCCCTGATTTACATTCTGAAATGTATCACTGATGGTGACATCTTTAGTTCTGCCAGGTGATCTGTACGGAATGTTCGTTCACTGAGAGTTCTATGTGCAGATGGAGATATTACTTGCTTGGCCGTTATTTTCCACAATGTAACAAGGTTTACAGAAAGGAAACTGTCAGGGCCATGGTCATGACATCACACTGTGGGAGGGGTTTCACCACAATATCAGCCATACAGACATCATCACCTGCTTCCCGGGATCAAACAAATAGCCACAGATAAATAGCGGCGCTTCCTTCATAAGAGCAATGAGAGTGTTCCCAGTGATGCGCCATGCACAGGAAGTGAGTGATGTCACTTCCTGTATTTGAATTACATGACGCATCACTGGGAACTCTCTCATCGTTCTGATGAGAGAAGCGCCGCTATTTATCTGTAGCTATTTGTTTGATCCCGGGGAGCCCTGCCACAGCAACCTTATGGAGGAGGATCTGTGTTTACAAAGTGTGGGCAGGTTAGCAAGCGGGTAGGCACAGCACTAGATCACAAGCCCAGCGGCCACACAGACTGGTGATTGAAACAGCTGATCTGTCAGCTGCAACAGCGCCCCAGCCACGCTGCCTCCCTAGGCCATGGCCTTTGTGGCCTGCCCACAAATCCAGCCATGCTAGGAGCACTGGTGTAGCAATAGGGGCAGCAGCCCCTGCACCCGTGGGGGGGCCAGGGACCCTCTGGGGCCCACTCAGGGCCATTTTGGGAGGCAGGAAGGGTCGCAGCATGAGGGGAGAGCGTGGACACCTACAACGGCAGAAAGGACAGTCCCCCCTCACCTCGGGCTCTCCCCTCAGCACTCCTCCTTCAGCATCAATCAGTGGCAGCAGGCGGCGGCCAGGAACACACACCTCAATGCGTTCCCCATGCCGGAGGTTCCGCTCTCTAAGTGTCTGACACTACTTCCTTTTTAAACAGGAAGTAGGAAGTAGCATGCGGCACTTCGAGATCGGACCTCCGTGTTGGATGGAGGTATGTGTTTCTGCCTGCCACCTGCTGTCACTGATTGATGCTGGAGGAGGAGTGCTGAGGGGAGAGCCGGAGGTAAGGAACTGTCCCCCCTACCCGCCGATGTGTGGCCACGCTCTTCCCTCATGCTGGGACCCCTCATTCACCCCAAAATGGCCCTGAGCGGGCCGGGGGTCAATCCAAATTTTTGCAGGGGGGCCCGGTGAATTACGCCCCTGACTAGGAGTATGGTGGGGCGTGGCAGGGGTGTGTCCTAAAGTGTTAAAATGTGGGCCAGTAATTTGTTGGTCTTACAGTGAATGGGAATAAAAAAAAATTGAACCAGATACTTACCTAAGGAGAGGGAGGACTCTGGGTCCTATAGAGCCTTCTCATTCCTCTAACAGATCCCTCATTCCAGTGCTGGCTCCTCAGAAGGTATTTTATTTTTTGCTATAGTTATTTAAATTAATGTTCCAACAAATACATATAAATAAAAACTGCCTGAAATGTGGCTGAAAGAGCCAACAAAAACAGATGAATTATAATCCCACTGAAAACGCCAACCCGAATGAAGTATATAACCTTCCCAGGAAAAGTGGGGGGATGCAGGAGAGGAGGGGGTGACAGCTCAGACTAATAAAGCAACGTCTGTGTCCTCCTAATCAGAAAAAAATATAAAGTGATTAAAGAGAAACCGTGACCAAGAATTGAACTTCATCCCAATCAGTGGCTGATACCTCCTTTCCCATGAGAAATATTTTCCTATTCACAATGGGGTCATTAGGGGGCTCTGTATGGCTGATATTGTGGTGAAGCCCCTCCCACAGTGTGATGTCAGCACCAGGGTCCTGACATCACACTGTGGGAGCCTTTTTGCATTGTGGGAAACAACAGCTGTTTTCAACTGCCCAAAAAGCAAGCAGCATCTCTTTCCACAGACATCACCTGCCAGCAGTAAAAATGTCACCATGTGATAAATGTCAAAATGTAAATCAGGGAGAGAAAAG